>NC_068423.1:13704651-13864651 GCF_023373465.1 Oncorhynchus keta
AGCACGTCGACTGTTATGTTTCACACACACACACTCACACAATCACACCTTATATTCTCTCATGGGTCACGTACAGCTGGCTACTTCACTTCAGCATTTTCTCTAACTCACCCTAAGCACCTGTTTTACTGTGTTAAATCATATCAGTCCGTATATAACCTTGGGAATGACAAAACATGTATTATTACTGCTGTAATTACTTTGGTAACCAGTTTATAATAACAATAAGGCACCTTGGGGGTTTGTGGTATATGGCAAATATACCAGAGCTAAGGGCTGTATCCAGGCACTTCGCGTTGCGTCGTGCATAATTTGTATTCATTTTTGATTTCACCTTTATTTAACCAGGTAGACTAGTTGAGAACAAGTTCTCATTTACAACTGCGACCTGGCCAAGATAAAGCATAGCAGTGTGAACAGACAACAACACAGAGTTACACTTGGAGTAAACAATAAACAAGTCAATAACACAGTATAAAAAGAAAAAAAAGTGTATATAGATTGTGTGCAAAAGGCATGAGGAGGGAGGCGAATAATTACAATTTAGCAGATTAACACTGGAGTGATAAATGATCAGATGGTCATGTGCAGGTAGAGATACTGGTGTGCAAAAGAGCAAAAAAGTAAATCAATAAAAACAGTATGGGGATGAGGTAGGTAAATTGGGTGGGCTATTTACCGATGGACTATGTACAGCTGCAGCGGTCGGTTAGCAGATGTTTAAAGTTGGTGAGGGAGAGAACAGCCCTTAGCCGTGTTATATTGGCCATATACCACACCCCCTCGGGCCCCTCTGGCCTTATTGCTTAATTGTGTTCCGGCCCACTGACAATTCGCTCAAGAAAAAAATTGTCCCGCAGCTGAATCTAGTGATCCCTGATGTAAAGTGTTGGTCCCATGTTTCATGAGCTGAAATAAAAGATCACAGAAATGTTCCATATGCACAAAAAAGCTTATTTCTCTCAAATGTTGTTCACACATTTGTTTACATACAATACCTGTTGGTGAGCATTTCTCCTTTGTCAAGATAATCCATCCACCTGACAGGTGTGGTATATCAAGAAGCTGATTAACCAGAATGGTCATTACACAGGTGCACCACTCTAAAATGTGCAGTTTTGTTGAACAACAATGCCACAGATGTCTCAAGTTTTTAGGGAGCGTGCATTTGGAATGCCGACTGCAGGAAGGTCCACCAGAGCTGTTGCCAGATAATTGAATGTTAATTTCTCAACCATAAGCTGCCTTCAACGTCATTTTAGAGAATTTGTCAGGAGGTCCAACCGGCCTCACAACCACAGACAGCGTGTAACAACGCCAGCCCAGGACCTCCACATCAGGCTTCTTCACCTGCGGGATCATCTGAGACCAGCTACCTGGACAGCTGATCAAACTGTGGTTTTGCACAACCGAAGAATTTCTACACAAACTGTGAGAAACCGTCTCAGGGAAGCTCATCTGTGTGCTCATCGTCCTCACCAGGATCTTGACCTGACTGCAGTTTGGCGTCGTGGGAAAGTGCTCACTTCACTGGCTACTGGCACACTTGAGAAGTGTGATAAATCCCTGTTTCAACTGTACTGGGCAGATGACAGACAGCGTGTATGGCGTCGTGTTGGCTAGCGGTTTGGTGATATCAACGTTGTGAACAGAGTCCCCAATGGTGGCGGTGGGGTTATGCTGAAACGGGCAGACATAAGCTACGGACAATGAACACAGTTGCATTTTATCGATGTCAATTTGAATGCACAGAGATACCGTGGCTAGATCCTGAGGCCCATTGTCGTGCCATTCATCCGCCACCATCCCGTCATGTTTCAGCATGATAATGCACAGTCCCCATGTTGCAAGGATCTGTACACAATTCCACGAAGACGAAAATGTCCCAGTTCTTTGATGGCCTGCATACTCACCTGACATGTCACTCATTGAGCATGTTTGAGTTGGTCTGGATCGATGTGTATGACAGCGTGTTCCAGTTCCTGCATATATCCAGCAACTTCGCACAGCCATTGAAGAGGAGTGGGACAACATTCCACAGGCCACAATCAACAGCCTGATCAACTCTATGTGAAGGAGATGTGTCGCACTGCATGAGGCAAATGGGGGTCACACCAGATACTAACTGGATTTCTGATCCACACCCCTACCTTTTTTAAGGTATCTATGACCAACAGATGCATGTATAGTTGAAGTCGGAAGTTTACGTACACCTTAGCCAACTACATTTAATCTCAGTTTTTCACAATTCCTGACATTTAATCAGAGTAAAAATTCCCTGTTTCAGTTAGGATCACCACTTTATTTTAAGAATGTGAAATGTCAGAATAATAGTAGAGAGAATTTTTTATTTCAGCTTTTATTTCTTTCATCACATTCCCAGTGGGTCAGAAGTTTACACACACTCAATTAGTATTTGGTAGCATTGCCTTTAAAGTGTTTAACTTGGGTCAAAGTTTCGGGCAGCCTTCCACAAGCTTCCAACAATAAGTTGAGGGAATTTTGTCCCATTCCCCCTGCCAGAGCTGGTGTAACTGAGTCAGGTTTGTAAGCCTCCTTGCTTGCACACGCTTTTTCAGTTCTGCCCACAAATTCTCTATAGGATTGAGGTCAGTCCACACGCACTAGTCAAATAAAGTGGTCTATGATTAGAACTGAAGAAGTGCCAGAATTCAAACTCAACCCCAGAGGCAGCATTTACTAAAGGGGAAATACCTTCGATGACAGACAGCGTCTGATTCCATCACCATTACCTCAACGCCTTTCGAAAGCACTCTGCTCATCCACTATTAGCTTGGCATTGATCAGGACAAGACATCAGTTACCCTAACTATTAGCTCAGCCGAGATACTGCAAGACGATTATCCGGGATGAAGAGACAAGTGCCCTGTCCATTTGCCTGGTATATATCACCAGGATGGGCCCAGGCACAGGCTGCATTTGCAGGTCCATTAGCCCTGTATATGGACCACCGAGGGACAGCCTCTCTCCCTGGGTGTTATGGAAGAGCCTGCACTTTGCTTAAGGGGAGAGATTGAGCCGCTTGGCTCCTCTAATGATTAGTTTCATGTGCTGGCTAATATCGATCGATCGTCTTCTAGATGCGGTTCACGGCGTTAAGTGGTCGTCTGACTCCATGGTCACTTGCATGGAAATGATGGTAGTTGAGGTGGGCTTAGTGCTGCAAATAGTTGGTGTGCGCCTTACCGGTTGAACATGAACCTATCACAATAATTAAAACAAAAATGCCCCCCCAAAAACTGTAAGGTATTACACTATTATTTACAGTATCATTAATGCGTATAACACACATGAAAAATGTGTGAATGAACTTGAAGATGTGTGGAATAGCTCAAAATGTGGTGTGGTTCGACAATAAGGGACATTTTGCGGTGGCAGATATTGAGTTGCCGAGACTGAGACGTGCGCGGACAAGTGGACGCACCAATTCAGGGTACAAGTGTAGGCCTGATGAATGTCAATCACCCGAATGTCCTTCCTTACACTTCTTGGTGTTCTGTTGTCTCTTCCCATTCTTCAAATAGCGGGTGCACAGTGCACTGTATGGATGCGGGAATTATTTTAGAGTGAACGAACGTGCGCAGGTAACCAGGCTTACAGGAGGAGCCTTTTGAAGTGATTGTTTGACTATCAGATGAAAACGTCACGACTGGTTGTGTTTATACCACATTAAAAGTTAATACCTTTTAAAAGTCCAATTTGTAAGTCGCTCTGGATAAGAGCGTCTGCTAAATGACTTAAATGTAAAATGTAAATGTAAAAGATAAACTACAAATACTGTATATACTATTAAGCCCACTGAGCTCTAATCAAATGAAAAGGGATTCTATATGTACATTACATGTTTAGGCTCCCAATTATGTGCATGTTTAAGCTCATGCACACATAGTAGGTACCATACCAGGAAGTGTGTGTGTGTGTGTGTGTGTGCTCGTGTGTTTGTGCGCGTGTGTGTGTGAAGTAGATCCTCTTAAAATGTGGCCTCTTTTTTTTAAGCTTCACTTGGCTTTTCTAAATCATTTCAGTACACTGGAGAGAACATTTCTGCATGAAGGGGAGTGTACTAATTTAGGAATTCAAGAACAACAGTGTGTGCGTGCATGTGTGTGCATGTGTGTGTGTGAAGTAGATCGTCTTAATATGTGGCCTCTTTTTAAGCGTCACATGGCTCTGCTAATTCTCCATAGTGCTCATTGTGGATGCACCATAATGCATGTCTATGGGCCACATCAACCCAGAAGGACTGTCCACACCGAGGTGTTGGTAACGGAAGTGACAGGTGATTGTCACAGGGTTGTTCCACCTCAAAAAGCACAAGAAAAAGGATTTCGACTCCCACCATCTCAGATTATTCTGAGATCGTTTCTGTAGTTAGTAACAAATACGATTAGCATTCCTGAAACATTATTTTGTTGAAATATCATTTAATTTTGCACCCAAATTGGCCATTTTAATTTATTTATAGAATTCAGATAATATTCAATAAATATAGTATCCAACAACCAATTTGGAACAATCTTCCTACCCTCAGAACCCCAAACACCTCATGCCAATCCCACCCCAACAACTAATATACAGTTTCAGTTATCTATGTTTGACAAGTAGTATGAAGCTGTGGCTTGGAGTATTGCTTCTCCATACTATGTAATGTATTCCCTGTTCAGAGAAATTATTCATTGAAATTTTGTCTTATTTACCATAAAGTAGTGTGCAAGTGCTAGGTTTTGACCACTACTGTAGAAAACACTGTTCCTGCTATACCACAACACCCTTTTGTCCATTTTGCTGGTCTCTTGTGTTTATTAAATAGATCACAACATATTCTTTGCAACTTTGTGTGTGGTCATCCTCACAATTCATGCCAGTCCTCGATGAAAGTAATTCAGTTTGTCCTTCTTTTACGCTTAATCTGTGTCCAGGAAATGGTCCTTTGTGTGTGGTTTATTCCCTTCAAAAACAGTCTGTATTAGTTACTGTTAGACCATCCCTGGTGAACAATCAAACCATTAGGCTACAGCAGTTCTACTGGTTTCCATGTTATGGTTTCTAATGGTCTTTAATGTCTCCATAGAGCTCTTAGAACACAGTCAGAGTTGAATTCCTTGGTGTCTTTACACAGTGCCATTAAGGAGAACTAAGGCAACATTATGGCCTATTTCCACATTAGACTGTTACAACTTGTGACATGGAATGGACCATCCTTTTCTTAGAAAAATAATCCTTGGAATAGCTGCCGTTTTTCAATCCAATTCAATTAATTTCAACTCAGGATGGCTGTAGCTCAAAAACTTATGAGATAAAACTATAGACTGCTTGTCCTCTGTCCTGAGCTTCTTTTCACTCCCGAGCTTCTTTTCACTCCCGAGCTTCTTTTCACTCCCGAGCTTCTTTTCACTCCCGAGCTTCCTTTCACTCCCGAGCTTCCTTTCACTCCCGATCTGCTCCTCTGTCTAGTGGGGTTCTGGGTGAGGAATACTAGGCCATGGTTGGCGGCTAGTGTGGACTATCTAGGGACGCAAGGAGAGGGGACTAAGACATTTACTGAGTGTGGTCCACGTCCCGCGCCGGAGCCGCCACCATGGACAGACGCCCACCCCGACCCTCCCTATTGATTTGAGGTGCGTTCGGGAGTCCGCACCTTAGGGGGGTTCTGTCACGCCCTGGTCGAAGTATTTTGTGTTTTTCTTCATGTATTTGGTCAGGCCAGGGTGTGACATGGGTTTTTGTATGTGGTGTGTAGCTTCGTGGGATTGTAGCTTAGTGGGGTGTTCTAGGCTGTTTTCGGTTTTCGTTTCGTTTATTGTTTTGTAGTTTTTGTGTTTATTTGTGTTTACGTTGTTTGATTAAACATGGATCGCAATATACACGCTGCAGTTTGGTCCGACTCTCCTTCACCATATGAAAACCGTGACACAGAGACCACTATGATGACACATCAAATGCGTTTGATGGATCCTTTTTGTCTTCTTCTAATGCCTCTAAAGGGGAAAGTAATCCAAAAGCAACTGAAAGTAATCAGATTACCATTTTGAACAGGTAACTAATAACTGTAATGGATTACACTTAGAAAGTAACCTACCCAACCCTGATGATGCGGTGAGTAACAATATAAACAAACTTGTAGCCATGTCGTTAGCGACATTGAGGAACCTCTGACTGCTAAATTCAGAAATTGAGGACCAGACATTTGAAATAGGTTTAGAATATTTATTGAGGAAATGTAATGGATGTGAGGGGATTCAGGAGGAGGATCCAGGGAGTGCTCTGTAGTGTTTTGGCTGTAGATAAAGGATCCAGGGGGTGCTCTGTAGTGTTTGGGCTGTAGATAAAGGATCCAGGGGGTGCTCTGTAGTGTTTGGGCTGTAGATAAAGGATCCAGTGGGTTGACTCTGTAGTGTTTGGGCTGTAGATAAAGGATCCAGTGGTTTGACTCTGCAATGTTTGGGCTGTAGATGAAGGATCCAGTGGGTTGACTCTGTAATGTTTGGGCTGTAGATGAAGGATCCAGTGGGTTGACTCTGTAATGTTTGGGCTGTAGATGAAGGATCCAGTGGGTTGACTCTGTCGTGTTTGGGCTGTAGATAAAGGATGCAGGGGGTGCTCTGTAGTGTTTGGGCTGTAGATGAAGGATCCAGTGGGTTGACCCTGTAATGTTTGGGCTGTAGATGAAGGATCCAGTGGGTTGACTCTGTAGTGTTTGGGCTGTAGATGAAGGATCCAGTGGGTTGACTCTGTAGTGTTTGGGCTGTAGATGAAGGATCCAGTGGGTTGACTCTGTAGTGTTTGGGCTGTAGATAAAGGATCCAGGGGGTGCTCTGTAGTGTTTGGGCTGTAGATGAAGGATCCAGTGGGTTGACTCTAGTGTTTGGGCTGTAGATGAAGGATCCAGTGGGTTGACTCTGTAGTGTTTGGGCTGTAGATGAAGGATCCAGTGGGTTGACTCTGTAGTGTTTGGGCTGTAGATAAAGGATCCAGGGGGTGCTCTGTAGTGTTTGGGCTGTAGATGAAGGATCCAGTGGGTTGACTCTAGTGTTTGGGCTGTAGATGAAGGATCCAGTGGGTTGACTCTAGTGTTTGGGCTGTAGATGAAGGATCCAGTGGGTTGACTCTGTAGTGTTTGGGCTGTAGATAAAGGATCCAGGGGGTGCTCTGTAGTGTTTGGGCTGTAGATGAAGGATCCAGTGGGTTGACTCTAGTGTTTGGGCTGTAGATGAAGGATCCAGTGGGTTGACTCTGTAGTGTTTGGGCTGTAGATGAAGGATCCAGTGGGTTGACTCTGTAGTGTTTGGGCTGTAGATGAAGGATCCAGTGGGTTGACTCTGTAATGTTTGGGCTGTCGATGAAGGATCCAGTGGGTTGACTGTAATGTTTGGGCTGTAGATAAAGGATCCAGGGAGTGCTCTATAGTGTTTGGGCTGTAGATGAAGGATCCAGTGGGTTGACTCTGTAGTGTTTGGGCTGTAGATGAAGGATCCAGTGGGTTGACTCTGTAGTGTTTGGGCTGTAGATGAAGGATCCAGTGGGTTGACTCTGTAGTGTTTGGGCTGTAGATGAAGGATCCAGGGGTGCTCTGTAGTGTTTGGGCTGTAGATGAAGGATCCAGTGGTTTGACTCTGTGACTCTGTGTTTGGGCTGTAGATGAAGGATCCAGGGGTGCTCTGTAGTGTTTGGGCTGTAGATAAATAATCCAGTGGGTTGATCCAGGGGCTGCTCTGTAGTGTTTGGGCTGTAGATGAAGGATGCCAGTGGTTTGACTCAGTAATGTTTGGGCTGTAGATGAAGGATCCAGTGGGTTGACTCTGTAATGTTTGGGCTGTAGATGAAGGATCCAGTGGGTTGACTCTGTTGAGTGTTTGGGCTGTAGATAAAGAATCCAGTGGGTTGACTCTGTAGTGTTTGGGCTGTAGATGAAGGATCCAGTGGGTTGCTCTGTAGTGTTTGGGCTGTAGATAAAGGATCCAGGGAGTGCTCTGTCGTGTTTGGGCTGTATGTTTGGGCTAAAGGATAAAGGAAGGATGCTCTATAGTGTTTGGGCTGTAGATGAAGGATCCAGGGGTGCTCTGTCGTGTTTGGGCTGTAGATAAAGGATCCAGTGTTTGGGCTGTAGATGGGGTGCTCTGTAGTGTTTGGGCTGTAGATGAAGGATCCAGTGGGTTGACCCTGTAATGTTTGGGCTGTAGATGAAGGATCCAGTGGGTTGACTCTGTAGTGTTTGGGCTGTAGATGAAGGATCCAGTGGGTTGACTCTGTAATGTTTGGGCTGTAGATTCCAGTGGGTTGACTCTGTAATGTTTGGGCGATGAAGGATCCAGTGGGTTGACTCTGTAATGTTTGGGCTGTAGATAAAGGATCCAGGGAGTGCTCTATAGTGTTTGGGCTGTAGATGAAGGATCCAGTGGGTTGACTCTGTAGTGTTTGGGCTGTAGATGAAGGATCCAGTGGGTTGACTCTGTAGTGTTTGGGCTGTAGATGAAGGATCCAGTGGGTTGGCTCTGTAGTGTTTGGGCTGTAGATGAAGGATCCAGTGGGTTGACTCTGTAGTGTTTGGGCTGTAGATAAAGGATCCAGTGGGTTGACTCTGTAGTGTTTGGGCTGTAGATGAAGGATCCAGTGGGTTGACTCTGTAGTGTTTGGGCTGTAGATAAAGGATCCAGTGGGTTGACTCTGTAGTGTTTGGGCTGTAGATGAAGGATCCAGTGGGTTGGCTCTGTAGTGTTTGGGCTGTAGATGAAGGATCCAGTGGGTTGACTCTGTAGTGTTTGGGCTGTAGATAAAGGATCCAGTGGGTTGACTCTGTAGTGTTTGGGCTGTAGATGAAGGATCCAGTGGGTTGACTCTGTAATGTTTGGGCTGTAGATGAAGGATCCAGTGGGTTGACTCTGTAATGTTTGGGCTGTAGATGAAGGATCCAGTGGGTTGACTGTAATGTTTGGGCTGTAGATAAAGGATCCAGGGAGTGCTCTGTAGTGTTTGGGCTGTAGATGAAGGATCCAGTGGGTTGACTCTGTAATGTTTGGGCTGTAGATGAAGGATCCAGTGGGTTGACTGTAATGTTTGGGCTGTAGATAAAGGATCCAGGGAGTGCTCTATAGTGTTTGGGCTGTAGATGAAGGATCCAGTGGGTTGACTCTGTAGTGTTTGGGCTGTAGATGAAGGATCCAGTGGGTTGACTCTGTAGTGTTTGGGCTGTAGATGAAGGATCCAGGGAGTGCTCTGTAGTGTTTGGGCTGTAGATGAAGGATCCAGTGGTTTGACTCTGTAGTGTTTGGGCTGTAGATGAAGGATCCAGGGAGTGCTCTGTAGTGTTTGGGCTGTAGATGAAGGATCCAGTGGGTTGACTCTGTAGTGTTTGGGCTGTGGATGAAGGATCCAGTGGTTTGACTCAGTTATGTTTGGGCTGTAGATGAAGGATCCAGTGGGTTGACTCTGTAATGTTTGGGCTGTAGATGAAGGATCCAGTGGTTTGACTCTGTAATGTTTGGGCTGTAGATGAAGGATCCAGTGGGTTGACTCTGTAGTGTTTGGGCTGTAGATAAAGGATCCAGGGAGTGCTCTGTAGTGTTTGGGCTGTAGATGAAGGATCCAGGGGGTGCTCTGTAGTGTTTGGGCTGTAGATTAAGGATCCAGGGGGTGCTCTGTAATGTTTGGGCTGTCGATGAAGGATCCAGTGGGTTGACTCTGTAATGTTTGGGCTGTAGATGAAGGATCCAGTGGGTTGACTCTGTAGTGTTTGGGCTGTAGATGAAGGATCAGTGGGTGGTGTTTGACTAGATAAAGGTCCAGGGAGTTTGTAGTGTTTGGGCTGTAGATAAAGGATCCAGGGAGTGCTCTGAGTGTTTGCTCTGGGTTGACTGTAATGTTTGGGCTGTAGATAAAGGATCCAGGGAGTGCTCTATAGTGTTTGGGCTGTAGATGAAGGATCCAGTGGGTTGACTCTGTAGTGTTTGGGCTGTAGATAAAGGATCCAGTGGGCTGACTCTGTTGTGTTTGGGCTGTAGATAAAGGATCCAGGGAGTGCTCTGTAGTGTTTGGGCTGTAGATGAAGGATCCAGTGGGTTGACTCTGTAGTGTTTGGGCTGTAGATGAAGGGGGTTTTGCCACAAGGGCAACCAGTGAAGAAGAAACACAACCCATATTTATATTTCTTTATTTTCCCTTTTTGTATTGAACTATTTGCACGTTGTTACAACACTGTACATAGCCATAATATAACATTTGAAATGTCTCTATTCTTTTGAAATGGCGAGTGTAATGTTTACTGTTCATTTCTGACTGTTTATTTCACTTTTGCTTATTATCTATTTCACTTGCTTTGTCAATGTAAACATATGTTTCCCATGTTGGGAGGGAGGGAGAGAGAGAACCCGTTGCAACCTGGGTTATCTTTATCCGGGAAATATCTCTTCCTCTTTCTCTATTTGTATTGATTGCCTGGTCCGTCAACACCTGACCTCTCCACTCTCCTGTCCTCATCCCCACCTCGTTTCAATATCAATATATTGATTCTGACACTTTCCTATTGCTCTCTTCGAATGTCAGCTTCTTGCTCATCAGCCCTGTCTGTATATACCCCTCTTCACACATACCCTGATAGCAACACACACAAACGCACACACGCGCACACACACACACACACACACGCACGCACGCACCTACGCACACACACACACACACACACACACACACACACACACACCACACACACACACACACACACACACACACACACACACACACACACACACACACACACACACACACACACACACACACACACACACACACACACACACACACAGTTTTATGGTCTCCTTCTCTGAGATTGTGGCACCAGTCCTGTCCTTGACAAACCGTGGCTGTGGTTCCTGATAAAAGCTGCCCTTTCCACTGCCTTCTCATATTCCTCTCTCTAGCCCTGTCTCTCCCCTTGCCGCATGTTGGCGTACCCTGTTATATCATGATTCATATTTAAAGCTTTTAACCCAGAGCACCAACACTGCTCCTGACACTAATGAAGATGGGGCATGGCAGCTCAGTGGAGAGAAGACCCACATGCCTTGGAGCATTTTCAGAGCAGTGTGTGTGTGTGGGGGGGGAGAGTGTGCGTGCGTACGTGCGTGTGTGAGTGTGTGTGTAAACGTGCGCGTGCATGTGTCTGTGTGTGAATGTGTATGTGAACGCATGCATGTATACTACCGTTCAAAAGTTTGGGGTCACTTACAAATGTCCTTGTTTTTGAAAGAAAAGCACATTTTTTGTTGATTAAAATAACATAAAATTGATCAGAAATACAGTGTAGACATTGTTAATGTTGTAAATGACTATTATAGCTGTAATCGGCAGATTTTTTAATGGAATATCTACATAGGTGTACAGAGGCCCATTATCAGCCATCATCACTCCTGTGTTCCAATGGCACGTTGTGTTAGCTAATCCATGTTTATAATTTTAAAAGGCTAATTGATCATTAGAAAACCCTTTTGCAATTATGTTAGCAC
Organism: Oncorhynchus keta; assembly: GCF_023373465.1. Lineage (NCBI taxonomy): Eukaryota > Metazoa > Chordata > Actinopteri > Salmoniformes > Salmonidae > Oncorhynchus > Oncorhynchus keta. The sequence goes on from NC_068423.1 coordinate 13,716,171, forward strand.
TGTTGAAAACTGTTGTTCTGATTAAAGAAGCAATACAACTGGCCTTCTTTAGACTAGTTGAGTATCTGGAGCATCAACATTTGTGGGTTCGATTACAGGCTCAAAATGGCCAGAAACAAATAACTTTCTTCTGAAACTCGTCAGTCTATTCCTGTTCTGAGAAATGAAGGCTATTCCATGTGAGAAATTGCCAAGAAACTGAAGATCTCGTACAAAGCTGTGTACTACTCCCTTCACTGAACAGCACATAGACACACATTGAATAACACATTCATACATGGAAAAACAGTCCCAAAAGAATGTACCAGAAGGAAATATGTTTTAGTGTCTGTCCTATATCTGAGAGATTTAAGAAAGCTCAGATTATTTGGTATTTTAGTTTTTTACAGTGGAATGACCCATATACAGCGCCTTCGGAAAAGTATTCAGACCTCTTGACTTTTTCCACATTTTGTTACGTTACAGCCATACCCCTTTGTGGCAATGCCCTATTCACCCCCATTAATTTAGTGTCCCCATAATAGGTTACCTTCAGATGAGTCCTGTGACACTTGTGAAGTAGAGCAAAAGAGACTCAGCTTTCCATAGAGGGGTCATATTAGTTTCTAGCCCAAACCGTTAGGTCGTTACAGTCATTTTTGTGACAAACACCACTGCTGCTCTGCCACCTTCCATCGCCAATGCGGAAGGCCGACATCGGCAGATGCGGTGGATTGAGGTAAAGCCCATGCTAAAAAAAACAGGGGTGTATTCATTACGCTGATTCTGTTGCAAAACTTTTCTGAAACAGAAGCAAACGGAACGAAAGGGGTTGGGACCTCCCAATAGAAACTCTCGTTTTGCTCTGTTTGCTTCCGTTTGGTTCATAAACATAAATGATGGGGATTTGCTTATTATGCTAATTCGATTGGGTGTGTCATTCGACTCTAGGGGGTTTTAATACAGCCTAATTCAGTTTGGATAATGAATTCAGCAGCAACAACAAAAAGACGGCCACAGTCTCTCTCCATGTGCATGTTTAGAATTACCCTCATCGAATTAGCTTCATTATCTCATACTGGAAATGTGTTTTGCAGCTGTGATAAATTGACTGAAGATGCACAGATGAAGACATAGCAGCCATCTTTACACAATACAATAGCATTTCTACAGTTCAGTTCAGTACTGTACAGTAGTAATGAGGAAGTTTAACAAATGAGCATATAAGAGACAAACATGGCAGCCCCCGAAGTGACTCAGCAACTGTATACAAGCATGTTTATGGTCTTCTCAGGAATTAAGTCTTCTCCGTGTTGCTCTTGCCATCCCCCATTGTCTCATCTCTCTGTGAAGCAGAGGTTATGTTGCCTTTACAATCATGTAGGTCTGTCTTAACTCAACAGTAATGTTATTGGTCAACAACTTATATTTTGAATCCAAACAACTGAGATGCTTGTTCCTGACCTGCGCTGGTGAGATAAACTCTCTCTTTTTCTCTCTCCTCCCCATGTACTCTTGGGGCATGCCCTTTCAGTCTCTCTCTCTCTCTCTCTCTCTCTGATCATGCCTAGGATAATGTGTTATAATGCTAGTATTGTCTTGTAACTTAAGCTTTATGCCTTGTGTCGTTCTGCCCCTGAGCAGGGCAGTTAACCCACTATTCCCCGGGTGCCGAAGACATGGATGTCGATTAAGGCAGCCCCCGCACCTCTCTAATTCAGAGGGGTCGGGTTAAATGTGGAAGACACATTTCAGTTGAAGGCATTCAGTTGTACAACTGACTAGGTATCCCCCTTCCCTTTCCCTTTGCATGTGAATCCGTTCATTTTACGATATAATTAAATATCTGCCTTTGATATAGACAATTCTTAAACCTTTCTTGACCTTTGTATTACTTCAACTTAACGATAGTTTCTTGCATATTGCTAAATCATCGTCACGGAGTCAGATAATTCATTTAATAGACTTTGTTAACATACAAATGACATAGTCCTATTACGGGTCGCATGTGAGGTACATATAATATAGATAAATGATAAATATTACCCCGCTACACATGCAAGGGAGTTTTACAGGATGTATTAGACTAGTCCAAAATGGAGCGAGAGCAGAGCTTATCAATGTTTTAGGCCAAAAAAGGGCACTGCTTCAATAATCTACACCCAAGGGTGCTTCAAGCAAGGCCAGTGCCAAAGTTGATGTTTGAGGAAAAAGTTGGTTTGGGTGCTCACACACTGCTCTCTTTTCTTAGTGTGGATGGAGTCTTTGATGGGGTTAGCATTTTTTTAAACATATTTTTTAAAGTCAGGCGTCAAAATGTATTCTGAAGCTTCAGTTAGCTACTGTTTAAAAGATTAGCCCCTGAAGATAGCAGCATTAGTTTCACAGGAAATTTCCTTGAAGCTTGCAAGGCAGTGGGGAGGACGATTTATGAATTACTTAGAATGACACACACACACACACACACACACACACACACACACACACACACACACACACACACACACACACACACACACACACACACACACACACACACACACACACACACACACACACACACACACACACACACACACACACTCATACACCCTCACAGATAGGCCCTCCCACAAGCACATGCCAGACACAAGCGCACACAACCACACTCATTGGTATTCTCCTGCAGATACCATCCTGTCTCTCCTTATTCTGACGTGTTCCTGTCTCTCCGTGTTCTGACGTGTTCCTGTCTCTCCGTGTTCTGACATGTTCCTGTCTCTCCGTGTTCTGACATGTTCCTGTCTCTCTGTGTTCTGACATGTTCCTGTCTCATGTTCCTGTCTCTCCGTGTTCTGACATGTTCCTGTCTCTCCGTGTTCTGACATGTTCCTGTCTCTCTGTGTTCTGACATGTTCCTGTCTCTCTGTGTTCTGACATGGTCCTGTCTCATGTTCCTGTCTCTCCGTGTTCTGACATGTTCCTGTCTCTCCGTGTTCTGACATGTTCCTGTCTCTCTGTGTTCTGACATGTTCCTGTCTCTCCGTGTTCTGACATGGTCCTGTCTCATGTTCCTGTCTCTCCCTGTTCTGACATGTTCCTGTCTCTCCGTGTTCTGACATGTGCCTGTCTCTCCGTGTTCTGACATGTTCCTGTCTCATGTTCCTGTCTCTCCGTGTTCTGACATGTTCCTGTCTCATGTTCCTGTCTCTCCGTGTTCTGACATGTTCCTGTCTCTCCGTGTTCTGACATGTTCCTGTCTCTCCGTGTTCTGACATGTTCCTGTCTCTCCGTGTTCTGACATGTTCCTGTCTCATGTTCCTGTCTCTCCATGTTCCTGTCTCATGTTCCTGTCTCTCCGTGTTCTGACATGTTCCTGTCTCATGTTCCTGTCTCTCCGTATTCTGACGTGTTCCTGTCTCTCCGTATTCTGACGTGTTCCTGTCTCTCCGTATTCTGACGTGTTCCTGTCTCTCCGTGTTCTGACATGGTCCTGTCTCATGTTCCTGTCTCTCCCTGTTCTGACATGTTCCTGTCTCATGTTCCTGTCTCATGTTCCTGTCTCTCCGTGTTCTGACGTGTTCCTGTCTCTCCGTGTTCTGACATGTTCCTGTCTCATGTTCCTGTCTCTCCGTGTTCTGACGTGTTCCTGTCTCTCCGTGTTCTGACATGTTCCTGTCTCATGTTCCTGTCTCATGTTCCTGTCTCTCCGTGTTCTGACATGTTCCTGTCTCATGTTCCTGTCTCATGTTCCTGTCTCATGTTCCTGTCTCTCCGTGTTCTGACATGTTCCTGTCTCATGTTCCTGTCTCATGTTCCTGTCTCTCCCTGTTCTGACATGTTCCTGTCTCATGTTCCTGTCTCATGTTCCTGTCTCTCCGTGTTCTGACATGTTCCTGTCTCATGTTCCTGTCTCATGTTCCTGTCTCATGTTCCTGTCTCATGTTCCTGTCTCATGTTCCTGTCTCATGTTCCTGTCTCATGTTCCTGTCTCTCCATGTGTCTCTTGTTCTGACATGTTCCTGTCTCATGTTCCTGTCTCTCCGTGTTCTGACATGTTCCTGTCTCCGTGTTCCATGTTCCTGACGTGTTCTGACATGTTCCTGTCTCTCCTGTTCTCATGTTCCTGTCTCATGTTCCTGTCTGTTCTGACATGTTCCTGTCTCATGTTCCTGTCTCTCCATGTTCTGACATGTTCCTGTCTCATGTTCCTGTCTCTCCGTGTTCTGACATGTTCCTGTCTCTCCATGTTCTGACATGTTCCTGTTCTCATGTTCCTGTCTCGTGTTCCATGTGTCTCTGTCTCTCCCTGTTCTGACATGTTCCTGGCTCATGTTCCTGTCTCTCCGTGTTCTGACATGTTCCTGTCTCTCCGTGTTTCCTGTCTCATGTTCCTGTCTCATGTTCCTGTCTGACATGTTCTCCGTGTTCTGACATGTTCCTGTCTCTCCGTGTTCTGACATGTTCCTGTCTCATGTTCCTGTCTCATGTTCCTGTTCCTGTTCTCATGTTCCTGTCTCTCCGTATTCTGTCTCATGTTCCTGTCTCTCCGTGTTCTGACATGTTCCTGTCTCTCCGTGTTCTGACATGTTCCTGTCTCTCCGTGTTCTGACATGTTCCTGTCTCTCCGTGTTCTGACATGGTCCTGTCTCATGTTCCCGTCTCTCCCTGTTCTGACATGTTCCTGTCTCATGTTCCTGTCTCATGTTCCTGTCTCTCCGTGTTCTGACGTGTTCCTGTCTCTCCGTGTTCTGACATGTTCCTGTCTTTCCATGGCCTTTTCCTCCAGCTGTTGCTTTGATTTTGGCTTCATGAAATCTGCCTGAATGACATATACTGCAGCTTCCCTCACTAATCTGACTGCTGCAAGTGCTTCCTTTACTATGCTACTCCCCCCCCCCTCTTTCATTCTCTCTCTCTCCCTGTATTGCCCTCTTTCTCATCTCATCTCGTCTTCTCAGGCTTTAACCCCCCCACGTGAATCCGTTATGCCCTTCTTTTTCTCTTTCTTTCTTTCTTCCTTTCTCATTTTGCTAATATTTCTTTTTCTCATAACGGGAGCGAGTGAGGTGATGATCCTGTTTTTCATCTGTTCCATTGGGTGTGAGATGTGTCCCTGTGTTAGTCTGATTACATTTCCTCTAGGTGTCCTGACTGGACTGAGCTGTATGTCCCCTCCTCACCAGGCTTAAACTCAGCTGAACTAGCAGGGGTCTTTGTCTAAGTATTGACTTTACTGGGAACTTCAGAAAATACCCTTAAAATGACTATGCTGGAGTAGTGATGAAGAGAAACTTGGCTATCCAGAGTGATATCGGTTGCAAAATGTATATCCAAAGCTTGGAATATGCAACAAGATAAGTTGTATAAGGCTTTTGTTTTGTGTTTCAATTGTTTTCAATTTCAGTAGGAATGCAAATGTGTGTGTATATACTTACATCTCTGCATTTACAGTGGGGCAAAAAAGTATTTAGTCAGCCACCAATTGTGCAAGTTCTCCCACTTAAAAAGATGAGAGAGGCCTGTAATTTTCATCATAGGTACACTTCAACTATGACAGACAAAATGAGAAAAAAAATCCAGAAAATCACATTGTAGGATGTTTTATGAATTTATTTGCAAATTATGGTGGAAAATAAGTATTTGCTCACCTACAAACAAGCAAGATTTCTGGCTCTCACAGACCTGTAACTTCTTCTTTAAGAGGCTCCTCTGTCCTCCACTCGTTACCTGTATTAATGGCACCTGTTTGAACTTGTTATCAGTATAAAAGACACCTGTCCACAACCTCAATCAGTCACACTCCAAACTCCACTATGGCCAAGACCAAAGAGCTGTCAAGGGAAAGAAACAAAATTGTAGACCTGCACCAGGCTGGGAAGACTGAATCTGCAATAGGTAAGCAGCTTGGTTTGAAGAAATCAACTGTGGGAGCAATTATTAGGAAATGGAAGACATACAAGCACAGGAAGCAGCTCTTTCAGTAGTTTAGTTGGAATAGGGTCCAGTATGAAGCTTGAAGGTTTAGAGGCCATGATTATTTTCACCATTTTGTCAAGAGATAGAGTACTAAAACACTTGAGTGTCTCTCTTGATCCTAGGTCCTGGCAGAGTTGTGCAGACTCAGGACAACTGTGCTTTGAAGGAATACGCAGATTTAAAGAGGAGTCCGTAATTTGCTTTCTAATAATCATGATCTTTTCCTCAAAGAAGTTCAGGAATTTATTACTGCTGAAGTGAAAGCCATCCTCTCTTGGGGAATGCTGCTTTTTAGTTAGCTTTGCGACAGTATCAAAAAGGAATTTTGGATTGTTATTATTTTCCTCAATTAAGTTGGAAAAATAGGATGATCGAGCAGCAGTAAGGGCTCTTCGGTACTGTCTTTCCAAGCTAGTCGGAAGACTTCCAGTTTGGTGTGGCGCCATTTCCGTTCCAATTTTCTGGAGGCCTGCTTCAGAGCTCGGGTATTTTCTGTATACCAGGGAGCTAGTTTCTTATGAGAAATGTTTTTAGGGGTGCAACCTCATCTAGGTTATTGCGCAAGGTTAAATTGAGATGGATTTTTATCTATTGTTATGACTATTGTATGTAAGAATCAGTATTTACTAAATGCCCTCCTGATTATAGACTGAATGTAAATCAAATCAAATCAAATTGTATTTGTCACATACACATGGTTAGCAGATGTTAATGCGAGTGTAGCGAAATGCTTGTGCTTCTAGTTCTGACAATGCAGTAATAACCAACAAGTAATCTAACTAACTGTCTTATACACACAAGTGTAAGGGGATAAAGAATATGTACATAAAGATATATGAATGAGTGATGGTACAGAGCGGCATAGGCAAGATGCAGTAGATAGTATCGAGTACAGTATATACATATGAGATGAGTATGTAAACAAAGTGGCATAGTTAAAGTGGGTAGTGATACATGTATTACATAAAGATGCAGTAGATGATATAGAGTACAGTATATACGTATACATATGAGATGGATAATGTAGGGTATGTAAACATTATATTAGGTAGCATTGTTTAAAGTGGCTAGTGATATATTTTACATCATTTCCCATCAATTCCCATTATTAAAGTGGCTGGAGTTCTTCACAATGCTGTCTGTGTGGGTGGACCAATTCAGTTTGTCTGTGATGTGTATGCCGAGGAACTTAACTTGCTACCCTCTCCACTACTGTCCATCGATGTGGATAGAGGGGTGTTCCCTCTGCTGTTTCCTGAAGTCCACAATCATCTCCTTAGTTTTGTTGAGTGTGAGGTTATTTTCCTGACACCACACTCCGAGTGCCCTCACCTCCACCCTGTAGGCCGTCTCGTTGTTGTTGGTAATCAAGCCTACCACTGTTGTGTCGTCCGCAAACTTGATGATTGAGTTGGAGGCGTGCGTGGCCACGCAGTCGTGGGTGAACAGGGAGTACAGGAGAGGGCTCAGAACGCACCCTTGTGGGGCCCCAGTGTTGAGGATCAGCGGGGTGGAGATGTTGTTGCCTACCCTCACCACCTGGGGGCGGCCCGTCAGGAAGTCCAGTACCCAGTTGCACAGGGCGGGGTCGAGACCCAGGGTCTCGAGCTTGATGACGAGCTTGGAGGGTACTATGGTGTTAAATGCCGAGCTGTAGTCGACGAACAGCATTCTCACATAGGTATTCCTCTTGTCCAGATGGGTTAGGGCAGTGTGCAGTGTGGTTGAGATTGCATCGTCTGTGGACCTATTTGGGCGGTAAGCAAATTGGGGTGGGTCTAGGGTGTCAGGTAGGGTGGAGGTGATATGGTCCTTGACTAGTCTCTCAAAGCACTTCATGATGACGGAAGTGAGTGCTATGGGGCGGTAGTCGTTTAGCTCAGTTACCTTAGCTTTCTTGAGAACAGGAACAATGGTGGCCCTCTTGAAGCATTGTGGGAACAGCAGACTGGGATAGGGATTGATTGAGTATGTCCGTAAACACACCAGCCAGCTGGTCTGCGCATGCTCTGAGGGCGTGGCTGGGGATGCTGTCTGGGCCTGTATGTTAATGAAGTACAATTACATTTGATATCACATATCGTGTTAAAAGCACTGAAATGTTTTGCCATGAGGTAGTGGTTATTGATACATTAAAAAAATAAATCTCCTGAATCTCCTTCCGTCTTTCTAAGAGTATTTCTCATCCATTCTGTCTTAACGCTGCTCATTCATGATATTGTTCAAATTTTTTGAGTAATGATATACAGTTGACTCCTGATGAGTACACTTTATGTAACTACAAACTCTGTTTTAAGTGAACTCTAGTCCCAATTCAACAACATTCTTTATCATTTCTCTTGATAACTGCATTTTCTGGTCTTGTGCACGCTGTCACATCAGTCCCAAGCGGTTACAGTTGTCAGAAATCACCATTGTTACAATGTTTTGTCTTTTCATTTACACAAGAATTTATCATCGTTGATCACCATGTGGTTTATTAGAACTGTTTCCCCTCATTGTACACTGAACAAAAATATAAACGCAACATGATTCCTGTGATTCATGAGCTTAAATAAAATATCCCAGAAATGTTCCATATGCACAAAAAGCTTATTTCTCTCTCAATTTGTGCACAAATTTGTTTACATCCCTGTTAGTGAGCATTTTTGCTTTGCCAAAATAACAGGTGTGGCATATCAAGAAGATGACTAAACAGCATGATTATTACACAGGTGCACCTTGTGCGGAGGACAATAAAAGCATGCTGACTGCAGGAATGTCCGCCAGAGCTGTTGCCAGAGAATTAAATGTTTTATTTTATTTTTTATTATTTTTTATTTATTTATTTATTGAATGTCCGAAACATAAAATATAGATGCAGTGAAGCCGCTCAACAACTACATCATACCAGTCATCCAACAGACTCCCATTCAACAACTACATCATACCAGTCATCCAACAGACTCCCATTCAACAACTACATCATACCAGTCATCCAACAGACTCCCATTCAACAACTACATCATACCAGTCATCCAACAGACTCCCATTCAACAACTACATCATACCAGTCATCCAACAGACTCCCATTCAACAACTACATCATACCAGTCATCCAACAGATCATACCAGTCATCCAACAGACTCCCATTCAACAACTACATCATACCAGTCATCCAACAGATTCAACAACCATCATACCAGTCATCCAACAGACTCCCATTCAACAACTACATCATACCAGTCATCCAACAGATTCCCATTCAACAACTACATCATACCAGTCATCCAACAGATTCCCATTCAACAACTACATCATACCAGTCATCCAACAGACTCCCATTCAACAACTACATCACACCAGTCATCCAACAGACTCCCATTCAACAACTACATCATACCAGTCATCCAACAGACTCCCATTCAACAACTACATCATACCAGTCATCCAACAGATTCCCATTCAACAACTACATCATACCAGTCATCCAACAGACTCCCATTCAACAACTACATCATACCAGTCATCCAACAGACTCCCATTCAACAACTACATCATACCAGTCATCCAACAGATTCCCATTCAACAACTACATCATACCAGTCATCCAACAGACTCCCATTCAACAACTACATCATACCAGTCATCCAACAGACTCCCATTCAACAACTACATCATACCAGTCATCCAACAGACTCCCATTCAACAACTACATCATACCAGTCATCCAACAGACTCCCATTCAACAACTACATCATACCAGTCATCCAACAGACTCCCATTCAACAACTACATCATACCAGTCATCCAACAGACTCCCATTCAACAACTACATCATACCAGTCATCCAATAACTACATCATACCAGTCATCCAACAGACTCCCATTCAGAGCGACACACAGAAGCATCCAGGGTCAACAACCTGCTCAAGGGCACGTTGGCAGATCTACCACCAGGCCAAAAAACGTGAACCTGAACTCTCCAAGATCCCCCCCACAGTTCCCCAATAGCTGTCCCTCAACCATTCTGTTAAGATGTTAATTAATTCAGATGTTTTCTCAGGCCATGCACACTGCATTGAGTATTATTGATCAAATGGGATGAATATGTTACTTTTAAACAGTTTAATGATGCTTGTGTGTGTGTGTGTGTTTGTGCATGTGTGCGTGAGTGTTTACCTTGTTTAATGAATGCTGTTGCATTGACGTGTGTATGAATGTCCCTGTACACCTTGGTGGGGATAAGAACAGAAACACATGTAGTGTAAGTTAACAGAGTCTGCAGGTGTAAGACAGCAGTGGAGGTAATCAATTGACATGTTGGGCTATAATAGTACTGACACACTTTGACCATAAGAGTGGAGGCAGTCAGGCAGTAGTCAGAGAGACTGTGGGTCGGATGGTTCACCAAACATATTTACAAGCCAAGCTGTCTTTGGAGTTGTCTTCATACTGTATTCATACTTCTTAAGGATGACGCAGAATACAGTTCCCATGCAGGAACATCACTCAGCGGAATTTCAGAGCGCCACCGATAGTTTTTGATAAAACTCAAACTTTCATTAAAACACACATTCAAGGTAGTGAATTAAAGCTACACTCGTTGTGAATCTATCCACCAAGTCAGACTTGTAAAATGCTTTTCGGCGAAAGCATGAGAAGCTATTATCTGATAGCATGTACCCCCAAAATACTGCAACGTCACCTAACACGACAGATTTTGCGGTAGCCGGCGCTACCCAAAACGCAGAAATAAAATATAAAGCATTCATTGCCTTTGACGAGCTTCTTTCTTGGTACTCCTAGATGTCCCATAAACATCACTATTGGGTCTTTTTTTTCAATTAAATCGGTCCATATATAGCCTAGATATCGGTCTATGAAGACTGTGTAATCAAGGAAAAAACTGAGTTTGATAACGCAACGTCATTTTTTTAAATTAAAAAAGTTGACGATAAACTTTCACAAAACACTTCGAAATACTTTTGTAATGCAACTTTAGGTATTAGTAAACGTTAATAAGCGATCATCTTGATCACTAGGCGATGTATATTCTATAGCTGTATGTCTGGAAATAATGTCCGGGTAAATCTCAACCAAAATATCCGGTTGGAGACTGGAAGAACTGTGCTGCTTTGTGTCTGTTTGACCAAGAAACAAATCGTAGGCAAATGACAAGACTGTTGACATCGTGTGGAAGCTGTAGGTATTGCAACCTCTGCCCCATTTAATGTGGTTCACGTTTAACAATGGGTCGAAGTGGCGCATGGATATATTTTCCCATTTTCAGTGATCAGATTTTCCTGCGCTTTTCGATGAAACGCAGGTTCTGTTATAGTCACAGCCGTGATTTAACCAGTTTTAGAAACGTCAGAGTGTTTTCTATCCACACATACTAATCATATGCATATACTATATTCCTGGCATGAGTAGCAGGGTGCTGAAATGTTGCGCCATTTTTAACAAAAAGCTGCGAAAATTCGCATGAGCCCTAACAGGTTTTAAATTAATTAAAAATCATACATTTGTCACGGTGTGTAAAATCTACATTTCCATTTCCAGGGAAATCTATGGATTTACCCAGTGCAATGGGGGATGCCAAACACACTTACTGTAGCATACAGTATGTATGAATTTGTATTTACATAAGTATGAATACAGTATGAGGACAACTCCCGAGACAGCTTGACTTGTAGATACAGTTTAAAAACCCTGCAGTTTAAAAACGCTATAAGGACTCCAATATTGATTCTCATATTCTCATTTTCCTTTATCTTATCACTGACAGCGGATTTGGAGTTGTCGTCATTGTTTTATCGTATTGTAGAAATGTAAAATACTAACATGGCTTTTTGTTCCATATCAGGTTTTATGGACCTATCAAAATGACAGTGAAATTGAAATAAATGTTCCATCACAATCCTTCCAACATTCTATTCACCATTCTAAATTACACCAAGGTGGACATTTGCACCAAATATTCCATTGACACACTCATCCCCTTTCCGGCTTCTCCTGCCCTATTTACACCCATTGTGCATGTGTGCCTTCCAACACACCTCCATCGTCTATACAATATGTACGCCCAACTCCACCTCAGGCATTGGCACAATAAGTATTATTATTATTTACATCATCATGACCTTCCCCTGTCTGCACTGTGGCAGCATGCAGTCAGTCCCCATCTGCCCTTGGAAGTCTCCCGCTCCTCTCAACCAATGAGAATGAATCTGGAAGTCAGGGGCAAGTGGCTTCTAAAATAAACATGAACCACTCTACCCTACTAGCCCTGCATTCTCAAGAGCCTTTTGTCTCGCCCGCGCTTTCTGAAAGGGTTGTTGAAATGTCTTCAGCTTGGCAGAGAGAGCAAAAGACAGAGAGACGCATTAAGGAGAGGTAGCTCTTGGACGCTTTACAACGCCCTGTTTCTTCTGTTGTGATCCTGTTGCCAGGGTAATGAGGGAGTAGGCGTAGATGCTTTATGTATTTGGTGCTGATCCAGGTATGGAAGGACAGTGTCTTGAGGAAATGTCAATCTAAATGAAGGTAGGAGGTTGCACCGCCTCATCCTTCTGCCTATTATACAGGCATTGAACCAATGCTGTTCGATCCAACTTTTAGAACCAATCTAGTAGTGTATGTCAATGGGGAGTCACTGGGGAGTCATTGCAATGGCAGTGAACCAGGAAATGCTGTGTGGGTCATTTTATCTCATTCAGAATTAATGGAGCCCTCCAGGGTCGCTTTAGCTAATAGACATTTCCTGGACAACTTTGATACTGCACTTTTAGAAAAAAGGATTCTAAAAGGGTTCTTCAACCCTCCCCATAGGAGAAACCTTTTTGGTTCCAGGTAGAACCCTTTTTTCTTCCAGGTAGAACCCTTTTGGGTTTCACGTAGAACCCTCTGTGAAAAGGGTTCTATCTGGAACCAGAAAGGTTTCTGCTATGGGGACAGCCGAAGAACCCTTTTAGCACCTTTTTAGAACCTTTTTCTCCCCAATTTTGTGATTTAATTTGCGATCCAATTATGTCTCATCACTGCAACTCCCCAACGGGCTCGGGAAAGTCCTCCGCAACATGAACGGCCAAACCACGTTCCTTAACACCCGCCGCACCAATGTGTCGTAGGAAACACTATTCAACCGATGACCTAAGTCAGCCTACAGGCGCCTGGCCCACCACAAGGAGTCGCAATGAGCCAAGTACTGCCCCACCCTGGCCAAACCCTCCCCTAACCCGGATGAAGCTGGGCCAACTGTAGAACTTTCTAAAGATGTCTAATAATGACTTCCTATATTCATCTGACATCAACAAGTCTCAGTCAGAGAAAATAGATGGTGGCACAGAGCAGCTAGCTAGAGCATCAAACAGGAAGACAGGCTAGATTGAGTAGAAGATGAGTAAATGAAAAGGAGAGAGGAGAGGGGGTGGTAGTGTGAAGGAGTATGTGTCAGGTTGGTTCAGCACGTACTGTACAGTGAGATGTGGTAAAAGAAGGAGCCTGGAATAAAATCAAACCTGCAATGTGTTTACGCAGGCATTTTTGAAACTACACTCTTATAAAAAAGGGTTCCAAAAGGTTTCTTCGGCTGTCCCAATAGCAGCACACCTTTTGGTCCCAGGTAGACCCTTTTTGGTTTCAGTGTAGATCCCTCTGTGGAAGGGGTTTACATGGCACCCAAAAAGGTTCTACCTGTAACCAAAAAGGGTGCTTTAATTTGGGCAAATGCGTTTTAAGCACAGGGATATCTCAGCACAAATTCAGATGTATTTAAACCACTGGTGGATTAGGATGACATACAACATATGTACCTTGAATTTATCAGGAGATGATTGATGTCACTACACTTATATAACACCCTCTGTTGTTGGACCATTGAAGTGAATGGGAGTGCAGATTAGTACACCATGAGGTTACTTTTTATTCAGTATGCTTGATGAGGATGCTGCCTAGCTGTTCACACTCTAGTCTACTGTATGCATTGGTGTGAGAGTAGGAGTATGGTTAGTGCATTTAGTCCACAGTAGGCTATAACGATTTTGGGAGAAATACTGTACAGTATGTCTTGCCTCCTACTTACTAAAACTGCATACAGTGTACTAATCATGCTACATGTTATTTAAAACCTACTGTTTAGCAAGAACTTGTGTAGTAATCAATAAATATTAGCATTTTACTTATCCATACTGAGAAGGTGTCATCTAATGCTCAATTGTACTTGTTCACTGCAATTTGTTCAATTTGGTACAGCACACCCCCTAATCAGATCATTAAAAAAATATATATTTAACCTTTATTTAACTCGGGAAGTCCGTTAACCTGTTAAGTCGACCCTCTACTTTTTCGAACATTCTGTTAAAAATCGCGCAACATTTCAGCGCCCTGCTACTCAGGCCAGGAATATAGTATATGCATATGATTAGTATGTGTGGATAGAAAACACTCAGACGTTTATAAAACTGGTTAAATCACGGCTGTGACTATAACAGAACGTGCGTTTCATCGAAAAGTGCAGGAAAATCTGATCACTGAAAATGGAAATAAATATCCTTGCGCTACTTCCAGGAATTGTTCAAAGTGAACCGAATTACATGAGGCCGAGGTTGCAGTGCCTACAGCTTCCACACGATGTCTAGAGTCTTGTCATTTGATTCAGCTTTGATTCTTGGTCAAACCGAATCAAGAGAACCGATTCCCTCCGGTCTCCGACCGAATGTTTTGGTCGAGCTCTCTCCAGACATTTTTTCGAGACGGACACCTATAGAATTTACATCGCCTCCTGATGAATTGTATCGCTTATTAACGTGTACTAATACCCAAAGTTGCATTACAAAAGTATTTCGAAGTGTTTTGTGAAAGTTTATCGTCGACTTTTTGAATTTTAAAAAATGACGTTACGTTATGAAACGCTATTTTTTTCTGTTTATCACACAGTCTTCATAGATCGATATCTAGGCTATATATGGACCGATTTAATCAAAAAAAAAGACCCAATAGTGATTATGGGACATCTAGGAGTGCCAACAAAGAAGATGGTTGTCAGGACCTGGTTACGAACCCGGGTCTCCGGAGTGAGAAACAGTCACTTAACCAACTGAGCCACGAATAGTCGGCAGAACCCAGAAGATGAGGCAGACACAGCAGTACTTGAGACGGTGTATTTAATGAAGTAAAAAGTGAAGTTCTTCAGGAAAACATGTAACTCCACAACCTCAAAAGGAATTCCACAAGAACAAAGGTAATCCTCCAAGACAAAAAGGTAAATCCACAAGGTGGAAGGTATAGCACAAAAAGCCTCAAAAGATACTCAAAAACAAATAAACAAGAACAAAAAACAGAATTCCACAAGAGAGTCCACTGGGATCAACAAGAGTTCAGAGTACTAGGGCTGGGTGCTAACATACAAACACAGAGCAAAGAACTGAGGAAAACAAAGGGTTTAAATACAATCAGGGGAAACGAGGCACAGGTGCAAATAATAATGGGGATCAAGGGAAAACAAAAGGTCAAAAGGCACAATGGGGGCATCTAGTGACCAAAAACCGGAACAACCCTGGCCAAAACCTGACAATGGTCAAAGGTAATGAATGTTTTATATTTTATTGTGCGGTTTGTGTAGAGCCGAATATGCTAATTATTTTGTTTACGTCCCCTGCGGGTCTTTTGGGGTGTTACATGCTATCAGATAATAGCTTCTCATGCTTTCACCGAAAAGCATTTTAAAAATCTGACTTGTTGCCTGGATTCACAACGAGTGTAGCTTTAATTCAATACCCTGCATGTGTATTTTAATGAACGTTTGAGTTTTAACTAATACTATTAGCATTTAGCGTAGCGCATTTGCATTTCCAGAGCTCTCGATGGGACGCCTGCGTGCCAGGTAGGAGCAAGAGGTTAAGAACCGACGCTGGGCCAAGTTCTTTTAATTTACGGATAGCCAGGGGCAGAGTTCAAAACAGACATAATTTACAAACAAAACATTTGTGAGTCTGCCAGATCAGAGGCAGTAGGATGACTAGGGATGTTCTCTTGATAAGTGCATGAAATAGAGAATTTTTCTATCCTGCTAAGCTTTCAAAATGTAACGAGTTCTTTTGGGTGTCGGGGAAAATGTAAGGAGTAAAAAGTACATTTTTGTATTTTGGAGTGTAGTGGTGTATAAGTAAAAGTTGTCAAAAATATAAATAGTAAAGTAAAGTACAGATACCCCCCCAAAATACTTACAAAGTACTTTACACCACTGCCTATTCCCATCATGAGGTTGCTACAACTTAGCCTATGAGTGAAAGTTTACAACGTTAAAGTACACAGGTTGAAAGACAAATTTAAGGTTACAGACAGTGACATCCAATACTACCTTGCACACTCTTGCCTGCATCTAGCTGATATAGGGTGTAATCATTAATCCAACAGTTGCAAACAAGAGTTTCTATTGGACAGTTTCAGGTAGGTTTACCATCATTTTGTTCCATTTGCTTCCGTTTAAGAAATATTTCTCAACAGAATCGGCGGAATGAATAAACCCCTGATCACGCATAGATTTCACTCTCATAACAGTCAAAATAGTTTGTTTTAATCAGTTGTTTGGTGAGATGTGATTATATTGAGTATAGTTTTATCTAAAAAGTATAACATTTTTTATGTTTTACAATTTTAATGGTCCTCCCCATCCTCCTCTGAGGAGCCTCCACTGTTCCATTGTATCACATTATAGGAAGCACTTAACTTCAGAGTGGCCCTGTCTCCTATCACATCCACTAATGGTCCTATAGCATCTTCAACAACCATTCATTTGAGGGAATTCTACAACTATCACATCCTCACTCATGTCATGTCTAAGCTAGGGGCTATCATGTGACATAATCAGGGCATATCTAACAGCTCTCTCATTCTCCCTGGTGGAAGACATCTATATCTTGACCACCTCTTAGCCATTGTCTCCAAACCCCACAGATGCTTTATGCTGCATTCGTAACCAAGTGTGAAGGTGGTAATTACATTCACGTGTTGGATGCATTCACGTGCTTTGAACTCTGGCTGATGGCAAACAAGCTGCATCAACCATAAACTAAAAGTACAGCTATCATGCTTGTAAACAAATTCTAGTGTTCAAAAACCATATTAATAGGTTGCTTTTAATAAACAGTGTTTTGTTGTTGCCTAAAATGCTGTTATAGATGTAATTTCCTTAGTAGGTGACCTCAGTGTTCAGCATGTGGGAGCTCAGGGATGATTACCAGTTGGATGGCCGGTCAACAGATTTTGATATGTGGTAAATACCACCTTCCCACTTGGTTATGAACACATCAATATACTCACCACCCCTCCTCTTAAAGGAATAGTGCAATATTTTGGCAATTAAGTCCCTTTACTACTTACCCAGAGTCTAGCTAGCTGTTCCAGTAGACTACCAGTCATTGTGCTAACGCTAGTTAGCACAAATCCCTTGCTAACTACCTTCAAACTGTACACGGAGACATAACATTTTTATCCATGAGTTCATTTCACTATGGGTATGTAGGGTTTGATCGCAAAACTCTTGCATTATCCCTTTAAACATGACCTTGTACATGAATCTACATGTTTTACCTTGTTTTCTCTCTCTTTCTTCCACTTCCTGCTTCTCCTCTCCCCATCTGTTCCATTCCCAGCCATCTTCTTTTTCTCTCTCAGCGCTCTACAATAAAACATTTTTCTTCTAGAGGCCCCTGCAGTCAGTGTGGCCATGTTAGACAATACCTCAAAATGACTCACTCTCTTTTCATTGTCTTTTCACCTTCAATGTAAAATGATCTTGCCCTGACACCTCACCTCATCAGTATGCGTTATTCATTCTTCACAAAGAATCATCCTTTCGTACATGCATGCACCCCCACATCAAGGCGTTTACATAGAGCCCAGAAAAAATGACTGACTGGTGTGAGGCTGGTGGGAGGAGCCATAGGAGGACTGGCTCATTATAATGTCTAGAAACCATATGTTTGACTCCCTTCCATTAATTCCATTCCGGTCATTACAATAAGCCCGTCCTCCTACAGCTCCTCCCACCGGCGTCCTATGGTGTGCGGTACGATACACACGAACAACCACCAGACGATCATTTCCCAGACAACACAGCAGGTAGTACTGTATTTAATCAACCTGAGAATGCACAAGTCTTATATCTGAGTGTTATAAACGAGGTTGGACAGGGCTCAAGTAGGTCTTGGTGCCTCGTAGCACTGTGGATGGGCGGGCTGGCGGCACGCATGCCTGCTTCATCTGTGATACACATACTGGTAGGCACACACACATTGTATTATTGAAGGGGAATCTGTCCAGCGTGGAATCCTTCACTCCCCCCACATCCCCCATTACGCTCCAATGGAACTGGAGACATCCCTGTAGTATTACAGTAAGCAACGCTGCACTTAATGTGAAAATGCAATCAGGTACCATATGTGTCTGAAAGGTAGCACAACATTTGACCCCTTTGACTTTTGGGTCAGCTGAACTTAGTTTAAACTGGTAGTTAAACAACAACATTGTAAGGGTCTACAGGAGAAAGATCCCTCCCAATGTGTTCTCCAACTCATAAACATTTTAGAAAAAAGCTCAGTGCCGTCATCCTCGCAAGGTGAGGTATTGTAAGGCACTGAAAACAGGGGTGTCAATAATTGACCCCTACCTTTTTGAGAAAAAAAGTATTACTTGTTAACCAAAATCTATTTCTCTGAGCAATTGTATGAGTATAAAATAATATTATTTCTCCCAAGGGTGTCAATAATTTCGGACCCCACTGTATATATACTTGAATCTTCAGTGTGCCTCGAATCATGTGACCTAAGCTTTTCTTATACCACCACGTCACCAAAGGGCACATCAACACTTTTGGCCATAATAAGGCTGCCTCCCTTTACCTGGTTGTTCTCCTGTAGACCCTTACAATGCTGTTGTTATTCCAATCCTTCCAGATCCTTGATATCCTTCCTCTGCGCTCATGGACTGCCCTCTTCAATTACAAAACGACAGGTTTTCAAATGGTTTCAAGTCCTAATTTCAAATGGTTTCACGTCCAGGGACTGAGATAGCCAATGCAAAATGTAGATTTTGTGGCCAATTAAAAATGATTTTGATGTGTGCTTGGGGCTATTGTCTTGCTGGAAGATCCACTTGCAGCAAAGTTTCAGTCTCCTAGCATGGGGCAACCAGGTTTTTCTGATTTTGATGCCAAACCCCCACTGGTGTGCCTTTGAGCTCTATTTTCATATCATGGGAAACTCTGTTAAATATCTGCTCAAAATTAAGATTCAAAGATGTCTACAGAAAGAATGGGGTGTCAGGTGACATGACACATTGACTTTGACGGAATTGCGGTTTACGGAATTTCATCATGGGTCCCTGATCTGTACTGCACAGAAATACATAATTATGAATGTGAATGTCATTCTCTTCATGGTGATGTATCCTAATTAGGCACACAAAGGTATAATTATGCAATATTCTGCTTTGCATATTTGGGTATTATTCTACACACTGGCTATTCTTTTTATGAGCTCTGGCCACAAACAAGAACAAATTTGTTTGGTCCGAACTGGACCAAATCTGAACCAATCATAGAGGTCTATTTTTCACTAGTTTGGACATCAAAGTACAGGACATTAGAGCTCAACACAGAACACTAAAGTAGATTTCAGTACAGTACAGTAGAGTACAGTAGAGTTCAGTACAGTACAATACACTACATTATAGTGTACTCAAATCTAGTGTGCTCTACTGTTTACTGTACCGAACTATACTATTCGTTACTGTACTGTACTGTGCTGTACTGTACTGAACTGTACTCTACTGTGCTGTCAACTTATGAACCCAACTGTGGTTTGTGAGGACTATGATTTCCCATTGTAGCCTATTCGTTACAGATTTTTCTGAAATTCTGTTACTGTTTTGGTAACAGAATTTAAAGTTTTAATCACTTAACAAAATTGATATTAGAAAATACACTATAATTAATTGATAGGTCTACCTTTACTTGTTACTTCTGTGAACTTTCATTATCATCCCTCCTCCTAAATACTGTATCTTATAGATATGTTTTTTTTGTTTTTGTAATGGAATTTCAAGGCACAAGGCAATGTTTCTTAAACTTACAGAAGGCAGAAAACTTTCTCCGAAACTGTTGATATTTGTTGGCAGGGGTCTTCAACATTATTGTGTTTTGATGTATTTCTAATACCTATAAATACTTTTTTTCTGGTAGATGTTCCATCTGTTTGACCAGAAATCAAAGCCTTTGTGTATTCCTAATTTTTGGGATGTAAAATGGTTGAAAAATGTATCTATGCCTTAATATCTCAAAAAGATAGATTTGATTGATGCCCAATTTGACATGCTCCTATGAACTTCACATGTTGGTGCTCATTGGTCCTTTACATGGAAATGACCTCATCTGACCAAAGCACTGGTTCCAATTCAAGAACCAATGCCGTTAAGCAAACTCCAGGCGTTTACATTTGTTGGACAACATATTTATAGCTCTTTGGCCACTCACACCAATGGTGGGTTTGGCATCGAAATGAAAACACTGTTATCATGACATGTTCAACCTATTTCACAGCTCATTTGCATGAAGTGTCTTCAAAAACCATAAGGCTACTGTTGTTTTTGGAAGCTGAACTGTTCGCTATTCAAATATCAGCAAGATATTTGTATAGCCAATTCCAATTTAATTCCAAGATTACTTTATAAGGAATTGTGCTCTTTGTTTGATTTATTTTCTAAATGTTTACTCTCATGTACTTATTCTCATTTTATTCTCATATTTATTCTGTCATACAATATGTTAATATTCAAATTAATGGTTGACTGCCAACGCTCCACAATGGTCAGTAGCCTATATTACAAAACTTCCTGACTTTGTTGACGGTCCCATAGGACAAATAGCTATTGGTTAATCTAACAATTTCCCCATCGTTTACATTCCATATTTGAAAGGACATTCTGTACAACTGAATAAACCACAAAGCGCTTGAATTTCTCTCTGCTTATTGGTTGAATTGAGTAGGACATTGACCCATAGAGTTAACGTGGTATGGGATGCAACGGAAAGGCCTGACATATCCTTGTAAAATATTTTTGTGCAGACATTAGCAACAAATTAGATTAACGTACACTCTTAGAAAAAAGCTGCTATCTAGAACCTAAACCTATGGCTGTCCCCATAAGAAAACCCATGGAAGAACCCTTGTTAGTTCCAGGTAGTGGAACCCTTTTGATTCCAAGTATAACCATTTTGGGTTCCACATACTGTAGAACCCTTTCCACAGAAGGTTCTAAATTTACATGGAACCCCAAAGGGTTCCAAAGGGTATTACATTTCCCTGCATTTTAAACCTCTGGGTTCATTCCTGGCTAATCAAGAGTAATTAATTCCATGTTTGGCTCAAAGACGGCCCATCCTGTTACTACACTTGACCTTTGTATGTTGAATCTAACACTCGTGAGACAGCTCGGATAATACATACAGTGCCTTGCGAAAGTATTCGGCCCCCTTGAACTTTGCGACCTTTTGCCACATTTCAGGCTTCAAACATAAAGATATAAAACTGTATTTTTTTTGTGAAGAATCAACAAAAAGTGGGACACAATCATGAAGTGGAACGACATTTATTGGATATTTCAAACTTTTTTAACAAATCAAAAACTGAAAAATTGGGCGTTCAAAATTATTCAGCCCCTTTACTTTCAGTGCAGCAAACTCTCTCCAGAAGTTCAGTGAGGATCTCTGAATGATCCAATGTTGACCTAAATGACTAATGATGATAAATACAATCCACCTGTGTGTAATCAAGTCTCCGTATAAATGCACCTGCACTGTGATAGTCTCAGAGGTCCGTTAAAAGCGCAGAGAGCATCATGAAGAACAAGGAACACACCAGGCAGGTCCGAGATACTGTTGTGAAGAAGTTTAAAGCCGGATTTGGATACAAAAAGATTTCCCAAGCTTTAAACATCCCAAGGAGCACTGTGCAAGAGATAATATTGAAATGGAAGGAGTATCAGACCACTGCAAATCTACCAAGACCTGGCCGTCCCTCTAAACTTTCAGCTCATACAAGGAGAAGACTGATCAGAGATGCAGCCAAGAGGCCCATGATCACTCTGGATGAACTGCAGAGATCTACAGCTGAGGTGGGAGACTCTGTCCATAGGACAACAATCAGTCGTATATTGCACAAATCTGGCCTTTATGGAAGAGTGGCAAGAAGAAAGCCATTTCTTAAAGATATCCATAAAAAGTGTCGTTTAAAGTTTGCCACAAGCCACCTGGGAGACACACCAAACATGTGGAAGAAGGTGCTCTGGTCAGATGAAACCAAAATTGAACTTTTTGGCAACAATGCAAAACGTTATGTTTGGCGTAAAAGCAACACAGCTCATCACCCTGAACACACCATCCCCACTGTCAAACATGGTGGTGGCAGCATCATGGTTTGGGCCTGCTTTTCTTCAGCAGGGACAGGGAAGATGGTTAAAATTGATGGGAAGATGGATGGAGCCAAATACAGGACCATTCTGGAAGAACCTGATGGAGTCTGCAAAAGACCTGAGACTGGGACGGAGATTTGTCTTCCAACAAGACAATGATCCAAAACATAAAGCAAAATCTACAATGGAATGGTTCAAAAATAAACATATCCAGGTGTTAGAATGGCCAAGTCAAAGTCCAGACCTGAATCCAATCGAGAATCTGTGGAAAGAACTGAAAACTGCTGTTCACAAATGCTCTCCATCCAACCTCACTGAGCTCGAGCTGTTTTGCAAGGAAGAATGGGATAAAATGTCAGTCTCTTGATGTGCAAAACTGATAGAGACATACCCCAAGCGACTTACAGCTGTAATCGCAGCAAAAGGTGGCGCTACAAAGTATTAACTTAAGGGGTCTGAATAATTTTGTACGCCCAATTTTTCAGTTTTTGATTTGTTAAAAAGTCCTTCTGTAGCTCAGTGGGGTCCTTCTGTAGCTCAGTTGGTAGAGCATGGTTTTTGTAACGCCAGGGTAGTGGGTTCGATCCCGGGACCACCCATACGTAGAATGTATGCACACATGACTGTAAGATTTGCTAAATGGCATATATTATTATTATTATTATTATTTGAAATATCCAATAAATGTCGTTCCACTTCATGATTGTGTCCCACTTGTTGTTGATTCTTCACAAAAAAATACAGTTGTACATCTTTATGTTTGAAGCCTGAAACGTGGCAAAAGGTCGCAAAGTTCAAGGGGGCCGAATAATTTCGCATGGCACTGTATGTATGGGTTCCATATACATCTTTTCCCTATGGGAATGCTTGAAAACATCAATGTGAGCATTATGTATTAACCATACATTTCCAATGGTTAGAAGGAAAGACTGTATTGGTGAGAGGGAGCCAACGAGATTTGATTTGATTCGATTAAAGCTATGTATGTGTGGAACAGCAAAGAAATAGGAACCATTGTAGGAATTCACAAATGTCCAACAGCCAGTTAGTAACAGACGATGCAAAACATGTCATACTGTGTTCCCTATTCTCACTGACAAACAGTAATTGTTTCAAATCAGACACCCTTATTGAAAGCTACGCCTGACTGTTAGACAGTCGTAATCGGTTTCTAGCACCACCTCGGGCAATTCTATGTTTGCTTCCCCATCTCAATTTATAGTTTGGGAAAGGGATCAATTCTTACAATAGCAGCAAGTATATTTTTTTGAATCAATAAGTAGCTGTTGGTATTTTCTTGCTAGGGAAATTTAATTTAAGTGCTGTCTTTTACCTAGTAGCCTATTTAATCATTGCTGTTCGAACTGTCTGATTGCTCAGTCCTTGTGATTGGCGTTGTGGATTTAGATTAGTTTCAAGCCTATATGTGTAACAGTCCTGCTAATTTGTGGGCGTGTTGTATTGTAGGGAGATGTTTTCTTATCCTCTGCCAGGAAATCTGGAATCAGTACTGACAGGTGTGTCTTTCAACTCTTAAGGGCATTTAGTGCTACAGTAGTACTTCAGTCTCCCCTGTTTTTTCAGCGGCAGCTGTAAGTGGTGGTATTCTCAAGCGGAGGTATTGTCACTGTCACACCCTGATCTGTTTCACCTGTCTTTGTGCTTGTCTCCACCCCCCTCGAGATGTCACCCATCTTCCTCATTATCCCCAGTGTATTTGTACCTGTGTTCTCCGTTTGTCTGTTGCCAGTTCGTCTTGTCAGGTCTTACCAGCGTGTTTTCCAGTCTCCCTGCTTTCTAAAGTTCTGTTTCCTAGTTTCCCCGTTTCTGACCATTCTGCCTGCCCTGACCCCGAGCCTGCCTGCTGTTCTGTACCTGCCTGACTCTGACCTGTTTACAAACCTCTGCCTGCCCTGACCCCGAGCCTGCCTGCTGTTCTGTACCTGCCTGACTCTGACCTGTTTACAAACCTCTGCCTGTCCTCACCACGAGCATGCCTGCTGTTCTGTACCTTATTGACTCTGCCCTGGATTATGGACCTCTGCCTGCCTTTGACCTTTCTTTTGCCTGCCCCCTGTTTGGGTCACTAAACATCTGTAACTCTAGTTGTCTGCATCTGGGTCTTACACTGAGTTCTGATAGTCAGCGAAACAAAGACGTTCTGCCGAGTTGTTCGAGGAAGGAACGAGAGGAAGTCTCCACACCACTTTAGTATCTTACCTAGTTATTTTCTGATCTCATTTTGCTCTTTTGTAGCTTTGGCATGTGTGTGTTTTCCATCCCAGTTTGGTCCTCTCCCTGTAGGCTTTACAGACACGCACCACTTCGTGGCTGCAACCCTTCTAATTTGGTGAACCCTGTGCGCATTTTGATCTGCCGATCTGCGCTCAATAAGGCTGGGTTCATTTCAGCCTATGTTGCCCTTCAGTCCCTACAGCTTTCGGAGACATAGATTTCCCCAGAGAACACTGCTACTCCATCTGTTCTCTCATAGTCCGAGAGCATCTGCGTGTCACGGTGGTGGCACAGGGCTAGTCATTTCTCCTAAGTGGAGATTTTCTGTTTTCCCCCTCTCTCACCTGTCTAGCTCCTCATTTGAATTCCATGCTGTCACTGTCACTTGTCTACTCAAGCTTAACACGGTCTCAGTCTCTGCACACTCCTGGATTGTATCCTTCCTGGCAGGTCTTTCCTACCAAGTGGTGTGGAGAGGCTCTGTGTCTGCACCACTTGCTCTCACTACTGGTGTCCCCCAGGGCTCGATTCTACACCAAGCTTAACACTGTTGTCATCTATCGCCCACCAGGTACCCTGGGAGAGTTCCTCAATTTGCTTGACCCTTTGATAAGCTAATTTCCCGACGATGGCTCCCCTCTAATCATACTGGGCGACTTTAACATCCCGACGCCTGACTTCAATTTCGTTCTTTCTACCTTTTTTTCTTTCCATTCCTTTCCTCTTTTGCCCTCACCCTTTCCCTGTCACCTCCCACTCACAAGGCAGGCAAAACGCTTGACCACATCTTTACTAGAGCCTATTCATCTACTAATCTCACTAACCCTCTATTATGTCTCTGATCCCTTCTTTGTTTCCTTCTCTCTCCATCTCTACTCCAACCCTTCCCACTCAGCCCCGACCCAGATGATCATGTGCTGCCGCAATCTTAGCTCTCTCCCGCTACGCTCATCTATTCTAACCTATTCTCTTTTCCTCTTCCTCTGTATCTGCTGCAAAAGCCACTTTATATCACCTTTAAATGTCAAGCGTCTGTCTCCAACCCTGGGAAACGGTTCTCAACTTTATCCTCCCTCCTTAATCTTCCTCCTGCTCCATCCCCTTCGCCAGACCATCTCTGGAGAGCTTCTCCCATTCCGCACTTCACTCATCAACTCATCCCTGACCACTGGCTGCACCCCCTCGGACTTCAAGAAGGCCAAAGTGGCTCCCCTCCTCAAGAAACCAACGCTCGACCCTTCTTTACATTTACATTACATTTAAGTCATTTAGCAGACGCTCTTATCCAGAGCGACTTACAAATTGGTGCATTCACCTTATGACATCCAGTGGAACAGCCACTTTACAATAGTGCATCTAAATCTTTTAGGGGGAGGGGGGGGGGGTGAGAAGGATTACTTATCCTATCCTAGGTATTCCTTAAAGAGGTGGGGTTTCAGGTGTCTCCGGAAGGTAGTGATTGACTCCGCTGTCCTGGCGTCGTGAGGGAGTTTGTTCCACTATTGGGGGGCCAGAGCAGCGAACAGTTTTGACTGGGCTGAGCGGGAACTGTACTTCCTCAGTGGTAGGGAGGCGAGCAGGCCAGAGGTGGATGAACGCAGTGCCCTTGTTTGGGTGTAGAGCCTGATCAGAGCCTGGAGGTACTGAGGTGCCGTTCCCCTCACAGCTCCCCGCACACTTGAGTGTGCTGTCTTTAACCAACTCTCTCGTTATCTCTCAGAACAATATTTTTGGCCCTAACGAGTCAGGCTTCAAGGTGGCTCACTTAACTGAGACCGCTCTCCTCTGTCAGAGGCTCTCTGCTCTGCTAAAGCTGACTCTCTCCTTTCTTCTCGTCCTCCTAGACCTATCCCCTACCTTTGATACCGTGAACCATCAGATCTTCCTCTCCACCCTCTCAGCGTTGAGCCTCTCAGGCTCTGCACACTCTTGGCTTGCATCCTATCTGACAGGTCTCTCCTAACAAGTGGCGCGGAGAGGATCTGTGTCTGTACCACTTGCTCTCACTACTGGTGTCCCCCAGGGCTCGATTATACACCAAGTCATTCGGCTCTCTCATATCCTCTCACCTATCATTGCTATGCGGATGACACTCAACTACTCTTCTCCTTCCCCCCTGCTGACACCCAGGTGGCGACATGCATCTGCATGTCTAGTCGACATCTCAGCTTCGATGTCGTCCCACCTCCCTCAAGTTCACCTCAAGCTCAACCTCGACAAAAGGGAGCTGTTCTTCTTCCCTGGAAAGGCCTGCCCACTCCAAGACCTCTCCATAACAGTTGATGACTCCACAGAGTCCCCCTCCCAGACTGCAAAGAACCTTGGCATGACCCTGGACAATACCTTGTCGTTCTCTGCAAACGTTAAAGCAGTGACTCGCTCCTGCAGGTTCATGCTCTAAAACATCCGTAGAGTGTGACCTTTCCTCACAGAGGAGATTGCATAGGACTTAATCCAGGCACTTGTCATCTTACGTCTATACTACTGCAACTCTCTGTTGGCTGGGCTCCCCTTCCTAAGTTCTCCCATGTCACCCCACTCCTCCACACACTCCACTGGCTTCCAGTCGAAGCTCGCATCATCTTCAAGACCCTGGTGCTTGCCTATGGAGCAGCAAGACGAACTGCACCTCCTTACCTTCAGGCTATGCTCACATCCTACGTCCCAACCCAAGCACTCCGTTCCGCCACCTCTAGTCTCTTGGCCCTCCCACCAGTACGGGAGGGCAGCTCCCGCTCAGCCCAGTCCAGGCTCAGTGGAGTCCCTGTCTTGAAACCTTACCTCTTAAATAACTCTCGCAAAAATGTGCATGATATGATTGTGACGTGTTGTCCCACCTACGTATCTTAAGATGATTGCACTAATTGTAGATCGCTCTGGATAAGAGCAACTGCTAAATGACTAAAATGTCATAGATGGGTTGTCACGGTGCATGACTTGACAATTTGATAAATGAAGCTAGAGTAGCTTGAAGCTAGAGTAGCTATGCAATCTGTTTCTATGCCTGTATCTCTCCTTTTGGTCCCCTGTCTATAATAAAGTGGATGAATATTTAATGTATTAATGTATAAAGACCATGAAGGGTAATGTTGCACTGCCCCCCCTCCCCCTCCCTGCACTGCCCTTCTCCTTCTTGTCCCATTCCCTTATTCAGGCTTGTGCTGAGTTGGCAAGTCTTCAGCCATTTAGCCAGTCGATTACTGCTGCCAACTCAGAATGAGCTATCCACTCTTTTCGTCCCATAAAACACTTTAACAGACATGTGCGCATGCATGTACCACACATGTGTGCACACACCAGGTTGCGCACATGAGCACGTGCACGCACACACACGCATGCACACGGGCTTACTGAGTTGCACTGCACATGCAAACATACACACTCGCATTTGCACACAAACACACACACTGACACCAGTGGATGCTGCTGAGGGGAGGACGGCTCATAACAATGGCTGGAGCAGAGCGAACGGAATGGCATCACACCATGTGTTTGATGTATTTGATACCTTTCAACTCATTCTGCTCCAGCCATTACCAGGAGCCCATCCTCCCCAATTAAGGTGCCACTAACCTCCTGTGACTGACCCCCATATACTGACCCCCATATTCAGTTTCTAATACTTGGCAATAAAATCTGGGGGTTTACGTGGGAGCTGGGATCATATGAGCTTTGATTTGTCTTTCTGGCTACCTCAATATATAGTGTGCACTCCCCTACATAATAACGCCCCCATTAATGATGGTGGAAAATACCAGAGGGATTTGCAAATCTGGTAGATTTACTCTGAAATACAAAATCAATATTGGAGAATTAAAAACCATGGAGCAGAAAAAGTTGCATTTAATGAATTGTCAGATTCCTCCTTGAGGGTGGACCAGAGTGGTTTGGACGTGATATGTCATTTGGGTGTGGGTTTGGGTTGGCATTTCCCACAATCCTGCATCACTCATTACTCCTCCTTTATGTTTGTATGTCCTCTCCGCGATGCGCTCGGCACAATGTGTGAAACTGTCAGTTACTGATATTATGGTACATTCACACCCCTCCCCCACACACAGTCCTCTCACACACACAGACAGGAAACCATAGCACTGCCCAGTACACCCAGATCTCTCTCTCTCTCTCTCTCTCTCTCTCTCTCTCTCTCTCTCTCTCTCTCTCTCTCTCTGATTAACACTCTGACATTAGCCAGGCGCAGGAATGTGCTGAGTGCTCTAATCACTAACTGGACATGCTCTAGGACCAGGGCCCTGGAAGAGGAAGGCTAAAACCCCTGCAATGCAAAAGAGAGGGAGAGGTGAGAGAGAGAGGTTGTGTGAGAGAGGGAGGTAGGAGAGAGAAAGAAAGAGGGAGAGAGACATTCATGGGTGTATTCCTATACTGGGTGAGATTGCATTTGGAGTTCGAGAGTGCAATACAGGGATGTCAGGCTTGGGTCAGGGAACATGCCAAGCATCGGGAGAGTTTGCAATGTGGGGAGTTCAGCAGTGCCAAGAGTCCTATGTCGATGAAGACACAACACAGCACCACATATCACAGTATATATTGCACTGTCCTGGCAACAAAGATGAAGGGACAGAGTGAGGCAGAGGGATAGAGAGAGGCAGAGGGATAGAGAGAGGCAGAGGGATAGAGAGAGGCAGAGGGATAGAGAGAGGCAGAGGGATAGAGAGGGGCAGAGGGATAGAGGGATAGAGAGAGGCAGAGGGAGAGAGAGGCAGAGGGATAGAGAGAGGCAGAGGGATAGAGAGAGGCAGAGGGATAGAGAGGGACAGAGGGATAGAGAGGGACAGAGGGATAGAGAGGCAGAGGGATAGAGAGGGACAGAGAGGGATAGAGAGGCAGAGGGATAGAGAGGCAGAGGGATAGAGAGGCAGAGGGATATAGAGAGGCAGAGGGATATAGAGAGGCAGAGGGATATAGAGAGGCAGAGGGATATAGAGGCAGAGGGATATAGAGGCAGAGGGATAGAGAGGCAGAGAGGCAGAGGGATAGAGAGAGGCAGAGGGATAGAGAGAGGCAGAGGGATAGAGAGAGGCAGAGGGATAGAGAGAGGCAGAGGGATAGAGAGAGGCAGAGGGATAGAGAGAGCGTGGGACCAATATAAAGAGATTAATAGGTAAAGACAGTGAATGGATGAGTGAAAACTTGGCCAGGTGGACGAGAGAAAAGCCAAGAGAGATTTAGAGAAGGAGAATGAGAGAGAGAGCGAGAATGAGAGAGAGAGAGCGAGAGAGAGTGAGAGAAAGAGTGAGAGAAAGAGAGAGCGAGAGAGAGAGTGAGAGATCATGTACGGTAGCATGGTTCAAAGGCACGTCTGCGAACACTCTGGGTTTGCAATGTGACCTGAATCTCAGGTGCTCCCCTCAGATGCTCCATCGCTAGAATAGAAGCAGGGAAAAGGATTCATGGAAAGGATTCAATATCAGCTTGCGCTGTATCCTCATCACTAGCAACATATTACAAGTATTATCAATAGCAATGCTACAGTTAATACCTACAAAAACCTATCCACACAGTGAATTGCATTAACTTTTACATTTAGTCAATCACTGCAGCAATGAGCCGTTGACTACTAATTAACCCCCCATCAGCTAATTACTAACCACTAATTAGAACAGAAAGTAGCACCGTGTCACTGTTGTTTGGTCGGTAGAATCAGAAAGAGTTGAACACATTCATTAGAAACTATCCTGACCCTCTTTGAACCATTATTTGACTTTGTTTGGCTCATACCATGATTATGTAGGCAGGCATGGGAATAAATCCTCAATCCATGCATAACCAATATAATGTTAACTTGGATGGCTGTTGGAAAAAGAATGAGTAGAAGAGTTTGATTAGCAGTAAACAAACATGACATGACGACAGCGCTGCTATGTTGACCCCCGTTGACCCGCTTTAACCCGCTTTGACCCCCCGTATGATTGCTTTTGTATTTCTTATACGTGTCGTCAGGCATTGCAGTGAATATACAATCTATTTGATAACAAGTACTTCACATCATCAAATAATGGTTATGCTGTAATTCCATTTCCGGAACATACTACAATCTAGTGTTTGTTTCTGCTCAATATGATTGATATCTTGACAATACAATGGGCCTGCCGCTAACAAGTGAGCCCAGTTTAAACGAGTGAAGACAAAAGCTTTACAAAGACATTTGGTTTGGCACAATACATGAGAAATAAGCGCGACTCACATCTCCCTCACATAACTCTGATAGCGCTGTGCTTTCCTCCTTGGCCCTTCAAGCTCTGTTTTCTCAGGCCTGCGTAGAATAATACACGTCCCAAATTATGCCATATTCCCTTAGTGCACTACACTATGGGTCCTGTTTAAAAGTAGTGCACTACATAAGGAATAGGGTGTTGTTTGAGCGCTGTTAAATAACCCACAATACAGTGAGGAGTCTGAGTTCGTTTTGACTTGTACATCACAAAAATGTTTATGTCATAACAAGTCATAGGTCATAACAAGTCATAGGTCATAACAAGTGAGAATAAATCAACAACAAATCAATAATAAATCGTACTGATATACACTGAGTGTACAAAATATTATGACAGACTGACCAGGTGAATCCAGGTGAAAGCTATGATCCCTTACTGATGTCACTTGATGTTAAATCCACTTCAAATCAGTGTAGATGAAGGGGGGGAGACAGGTTGAAGAAGGCTTGACACCCATGTTTTTAAACCAGAAAACTAGAGACATAGAGTGAGAGAAAACACACTGAATTCCCAAGAAACAAATATTCCTCTGAGACTCTACATAGTAAGATGCAGCACTTTTGATAAAGCGTTCTTTGCTGCGTTCAAATATGATGAAACATAACCTGGCGCTCACCCTCACCCTCTCTCTAACTCTAACCACGATTGATGGAAGTACCCCTGAAGACTTGTCATTCAGTGTCAACTGTCAACAGATAGGTACATCATGTTCCCTACTACTAAACATCATGGAGATTTAAAGATGAAGAGGAGGCTATTGCTCACAGGCACTATATTGAGTACAACACCAATTGGGTTGCATCATTGCCACATGGGTCTTTCAATAAAATGAAAACCTATAGATAGAGAATTGGTCAAAAACAGAAGTGTTACCCAAAATGAGTGAAGGCCGTTATTGTATTGCTATGGGTCACATGCTGTCAGTTTTGTTTGAATTATTGTGAATTATTGTGTCAAGTGCTTAATCTCCCATTGAGAAATTATTGGGGGATTACGTCGAGGCTAATCTCACAAGCTAACCTCACGAGAGGGGTGGGGGTGGAGGGGACAGTTCATCTTGCTGCTCCGTAGGCAAGTACCATGGTCTTGTAATGGATGTGAGCTTCAACTGGAAGCCAGTGGCGTGTGCAGTGCAGCAGAGTGACATGGAGGAACTTCGGAAGGTTGAACACCAGGCGGACTGCAGCGTTCTGGATAAATTGCAGGGGCTTGATGCCAAAACGGGGAGCCCAGGCAACAGCGAGTTGCAGATGACAAGTGTCTTGTTTGGGACCTGCGACGCTTCCTGTGTGAGGTCGGGTCCTACTCTATGGATGTTGTAGAGAAGAACCTGCAGGATATACACTGTCACTGCTTTGATTGCAGAGAACAACAGGGTGTTGTCCAGGGTCATGCCAAGGTTCTTTGCACTCTAGGAGGTGGACACCGTGGTGTTGTCAACCCCGATGGAGAGGTCTTGGAGCGGGCAGGCCTTCCCCAGGAGGAAGAGAAGCTCTGTCATCTCGAGGTTGAGCTTGAGGTGGTGGGCCGACATCCAAGCTGAGATATCTGCCAGGCATGCAGAGATACAGTGCCTTGCGAAAGTATTCGGCCCCCTTGAACTTTGCGACATTTTGCCACATTTCAGGCTTCAAACATAAAGATATAAAACTGTATTTTTTTGTGAAATCTTTTTGTATCCAAATCCGGCTTTAAACTTCTTCACAACAGTATCTCGTGGCGTGTTCCTTGTTCTTCATGATGCTCTCTGCGCTTTTAACGGACCTCTGAGACTATCACAGTGCAGGTGCATTTATACGGAGACTTGATTACACACAGGTGGATTGTATTTATCATCATTAGTCATTTAGGTCAACATTGGATCATTCAGAGATCCTCGCTGAACTTCTGGAGAGAGTTTGCTGCACTGAAAGTAAAGGGGCTGAATAGTTTTGCACGCCCAATTTTTCAGTTTTTGATTTAAAAAAAAGTTTGAAATATCCAATAAATGTCGTTCCACTTCATGATTGTGTCCCACTTGTTGTTGATTCTTCACAAAAAAATACAGTTTTATATCTTTATGTTTGAAGCCTGAAATGTGGCAAAAGGTCGCAAAGTTCAAGGGGGGCGAATAATTTCGGGGCGGCAGGGTAGCCTAGTGGTTAGAGTGTTGGACTAGGAACCGAAAGGTTGCAAGTAACCGAAAGGTTGCAAGTTCAAATCCCCGAGCTGACAAGGTACAAATTTGTTGTTCTGCCCCTGAACAGGCAGTTAACCCACTGTTCCTAGGCCGTCATTGAAAATAAGAATTTGTTCTTAACTGACTTGCCTAGTAAAATAAAGGTTAAAAAAATAATAATAATAAATAAATATGTTGCCACCTGGGTGTCCGAAGGTGGGAAAGAGAAAAGTAGTTGTGTTTTCTGCAGAGCAATGATAGGAGAGAGCATGTGAGGATATGACGGAGCCGAGTGACTTGGTGAAAGAGTATCGGAATGGACGATTAATTAGGGCTGATTTCAAGTTTTCATAACAATCGGATATCGGTATTTTTGGGCGCCGATTTTGCCTATTTCATTTTATTTAAAAAAAAAAGATTTTTACCTTGTCAGCTCGGGGGATCCAATCTTGCAACCTTACAGTTAACTAGTTCAACGCTCTAACTGTCACGCCTTGGTCTTAGTATTTTGTGTTTTCGTTATTTATTTGGTCAGGCCAGGGTGTGACATGGGTTTATTTTGTTGTGTTTCGTATTGGGGTTTTAGTAGGCATTGGGATTGCGGTTGAGTAGGGGTGTCTAGCATAGGCTTGGCTGCCTGAGGTGGTTCTCAGTCAGAGTCAGATGATTCTCGTTGTCTCTGATTGGGAACCATATTTAGGTAGCCTAGGTTTCACTGTGTGTTTTGTGGATGATTGTTCCTGTCTCTGTGTTTGTTGTCACAAGATAGGCTGTATAGGTTTTCGCATTTCGTTTGTTGTTTTGCTATTTATGTTATTTCATGTATCGTTCAATTTCATTAAAGAACATGAGTAACCACCACGCCGCATTTTGGTCCGACTCTCTTTCTACAGACAAACGCCGTTACAGAATCACCCACCACACCCGGACCAAGCAGTGTGGTGACAGGCAGCGACAGCAGAAGCAGCGAAAGGAGGAATGGACATGGGAAGACGTTTTGGATGGCAAGGGTTGTTACACTTGGGAGGAGATACTGGCTGGAAGAGATCGCCTCCCATGGGAACAGGTGGAGGCACTTAGGAGAGCAGAGGCAGCCGGAGAGAGGAGCCGACGTTACGAGGCAAGGAAACCCGAAAGTCAGCCCCAAAAATGTATTGGGAGGGGGGCTCAGGGAGAGTGTGGCAGAATCAGGGTTCGGACCTGAGCCAACTCCCCCTGTTTATCGTGAGGAGCAGCGATCACAGGACTTCTGGACTTGGGAGGAGATATTGGACGGAAAGGGAGCACAGCCTGGTGAATATCGACGGAAGCTGGAGGCGGAAAAGCGGAGCGCTGGTATGAAGAGGCAGCACGGCGACGCGGATGGAAGCCTGAGAGTCAGCCCCAAAAATGTATTGGGGGCTCACAGGGAGTATGGCTACGCCAGGTAGGCGACCTGCGCAAACTTCCTGTGCTTACCGGGGGGCTAAAGAGACCGGGCAGGCACCGTGTTATGCTATGGAGCGCACGGTGTCTCCAGTGCGGGTGCATAGCCCGGTGCGGTACATACCAGCTCTTCGTATTGGCCGGGCTACAGTGGGCATCGAGCCAGGCAAGTTTGGGCAGGCTCGGTGCTCAAGAGCTCCAGTGCGCTCCTCCGGTGGCAGCTCCCTGCACCAGGCTTCCTGTGCATGTCCTCGGTCCAGTACCACCAGTTCCAGCACCACGCACCAGGCCTTCAGTGCGCCTCTCTTGTTCAGCGCAGCCAGAGCCTTTCTCCTGTCCAGTGCTGTCGGAGTCTCCCACCTGTTTAGCGCTGCCGGAGCCTCCCGCCTGTTCAGCGCAGCCAGCGCTTTCCTCCTCTCCTGTGCTGCCGGAGTCTCCCGCCTGTTTAGCGCAGCCAGAGCCTTCCTCCTCTACAGCGCTGCTGAAGTCTCCTGCCTGTTCAGCGCAGCCAGAGCTGCCAGCCTGCATGGAGCAGCCTGAGCTGCCAGCCTGCATGGAGCAGGCTGGCAGTCTCTGATTGGGAACCATATTTAGGTAGCCTAGGTCGGCGTTGAAAAATCATAATCGGTCGACCTCTAATAGAGAGAAGAGGAGAGCCCTGAGGGATACCAGTAGTGAGAGTATGTGGCGCTGACACAGATCCTCTCCACGTCACCTGGTAGGAGCGGCCTGCCAGGTAGGATGCAAGCCAAGAGTGTGCAGAGCCTGAGACAACCAGCCATGAGAGGGTTGAGAGGAGGATGTGATGGTTCACGGTGTTGAAGGCAGCAGATAGATCTAGGAGGATGAGAACAGAGGAGAGAGTCAGCTTTGGCAGTGTGGAGAGCCTCCGTGACACAGAGGAGAACAGTCTCGGTTCAGTGACCTGTCTTGAAGCCTGACTAGTTAGGGTCAAGAAGATTGCTCTGAGAGAGATAGCGAGTGAGTTGGTCTGCACAGGTGCTTTAAGTAGTATAGAAGTAGTCAAAGACATCAAATCTAAGAAACCTTGAAAGAAGATTAATATTTAATAATTCTCCTTATCTTCCCATTATACTTGTTTTTTTTAATTAGGAGAAGAGCTCATGAAGACGATCATTGCTAAATTGATTATGGGTGGCACTTTATAGTAACTCTATAACATAAAGCATTTATAAAGGATTAGTAAATAGTTTATTCATTGTGTATTAATCATTATTCCATTCATAACATGTTTAATGTAGGTCCTTATGAACCATTTACTAGTCATTAATTACGTTTTTTTGTGTGGCTTCATCTAAAGTGTGGGATATTTATCATTTATAAATACACTGGTCACTCAAATAAAAGTAAGTTCACACAAAAAGACGCACATGCATGCCATTGGTAGACATTCAAGCAGTACCTGGTGTTCCTTAGGGTCTCAAAATGGATGCAACACAGGAAATATATTGAACATTTTATTCACAAAAACTGTTGTAAGGACTTGAGGAGGAGTTGTAATGTGAATGTTTTGCTAATAACCTCGCGAATACAAACAAATCATAACACAGAAAGATGTAACCCAGGGTTCCCTAACTGCTTTTATTTGGCCACCCAAGTTTTCTGGAATTTGTGAAGAATTTTCATTGTTGGACATTAAAGACTGTCAAATCACCAGGAAATCAGCTCCAAATTATTTTAATTTAAGAAATCTGTTCCCAAGTCTTCCCACGCACGATCGAGAGACACGTGATCGTATACAAACATAAGCAAGGTACCAACGATTATAATTTAGTCAAACATTATATCTGTTTGAGCATCTTGCGGTCAATTTGCAGTCTACAAATGATTAGTAATTATGTTCCGGCCCCCTGACCATTCGTTCCAGAAAAAACAGACCCGCGGCAGAATCTACTTGATGATCCCTCATGTAACCTTTACACAACAGCTGACTGGACCGCTAAGTTTTTCTCTCGTGGATGTTTACTCCTTCATTACTACTGATATGTGATTTAGATAGAAATGCTATATACAGGTAACTGCCAAGATAACAGAAACGCTTAAGTAAACGAGGGATACGAAGTATATTGAAAGCAGGTGCTTACACACAGGTGTGGTTCCTGAGTTAATTAAGCAATTAACATCCCATTATGCTTAGGGTCATGTGATTGAGGTAGAAATGTCGCATGTATAATTTGCAGGTATAAATTTGGCATGTATAACCTTTAAATGCTCCCAGTGCTTCAGTCTTTTAGCCGCAGACTATTTTCACACGTGGCTTTGTTTGGCAGCACCTCAACTGCGCCTTTGAAGGTCGTAACTCTTTAAATTTCATGGGATAGTTCAGCGACATAAGGTATTCAGATGTGTGTTTCCTTACCTTGTAAGCAGTCATAATCTCTCAAGTTACACATCACAACAAAGGGACTGTTTTGGAATAATACATGTTCAATACATTTTCTTAAATCCTCTGTATTGTGTGCTTATGTTTAAAGTGTTTTTAAAAGTACAAAGTGCCCCTTCCTGGGGTAACTTAGACCATATTAACCATTATGTTCTAGGGGCCATTTTGAGACCTTTAGGAGCATTGGTAGGGGAGAATTGGGTATGCTGAGCCATTTTTTACATTCAGCATCATAATGTAAAGGGAAATATAAATATATAAATATATTTCAAGATTTTGTTTATCACTGGAAGTCACCAGAATTCATGAAAACATAGCTTGTCCAAAACAAATGGTCTCTTGGCACAACACATGTCTAACACGGTACTTTTTAAACACTTTTAACATAGACTCAGGCCTTGGTGTAACCTCATATCCCAAAAATGACGCTTAAAATACTTAAAATACTATTAAAATACTATGCATATTACTCATAGAACTGACCAAATGTAATCTTCATTTTTATGGGGTATATTGATTATCCATTGGCTCGACTTGCCCTTGGCCAAATGGCACAATTGACCCCAAACCAACCATTCTAACTATATTAGCCCACACAGCTACAAGGATGCACTTTCATGTTTAAGGCCTGCTATTGTACCTTATGGAGACCCCAACTGATGTATAAAACAGTCAGATAGAAGCATCATGAAAACTAAACTAACTAAACTAAACTAAAACTAACACTTTTGCCTTTGTGAAAATCTTTCTTTCTTTTTTTTTCCTAACTTGCTTAACACTTTCCCCAAGTGGTTTCTTCCTTTACAGACATTAAATGAAGATCTCTTCCTAAATATTTGGTCACATGATTCATTTTGTGTATGGTGTCCTAGAAACAAGGGGTGGCTCAACTAACCCTTTGGCATAACTTACCCCACTCTCCCCTACTGCTGGATTGTCTGCTAATGGCATATCCATATTTTTGTGAGAAATTACATTCAAAACTCAAAACATTTATAAAGTAAAAATAGCCCACACTTTAGATGAGGCCACGCAAAAATACTTAACTAATGATTAGTAAGTGGTTTACAAGGACCTTCATTGAACATCTTATGAATGATCTTGTGAATCATTATTAAACACTTAAAAATAGTTTATAAAGGTGTGAATAACTAGGTTACCAACGTTTACAATTCATAAATGATGAATAAACTATTTACTAATCCATTATAAATGCTTTATTACGAGAAGGTATTATAAAATGCTACCAGATTATTGCAACTACAATTACACAATAAAAGCTGAAGAAACGGCTATATTTGTGAGTGCTGCCGGCGGTTTTCATTCGTAACAGTTGGATTACACAGCACCGCAGCACCTGCAGACACATCTGTACCTTTCAATTTGGTGTTGAGCCAGCAGGTTTGTCATTCAAGCTGAGTGCATAGAGACATGATAGGGAACTGTGCAACAGGAGGGTTTAGGAGCCCAAATTGCGAATTAGGAGAAGTTTCCCAGTCATTTTAGACAGCTTCTAAGTTAGGCAGGGAAGCAAGCTTTTGGAGAAACATTCGTATTTGTTCTTCTCTTGTGAATATTGAACGGGACTTATCAGGGCTACCTCGCCATGTTAAATCGCTTGCGCCTGCAGCGAGAGCCTGAGACTTTGATCCTCGACACTGTTGAATCCTAGCGGCAACTATGGCGAGGACTTTGTTGCAGGTGGGGTGTTGTGAATGCAGT
Organism: Oncorhynchus keta; assembly: GCF_023373465.1. Classification (NCBI taxonomy): domain Eukaryota; kingdom Metazoa; phylum Chordata; class Actinopteri; order Salmoniformes; family Salmonidae; genus Oncorhynchus; species Oncorhynchus keta. The sequence goes on from NC_068423.1 coordinate 13,754,741, forward strand.
GTTTATCTTGTACATCAGTGTATGAGCGGGCATATTTTACTCTTTGTGAAGTGCATGCTACCAATGCATAAACATTGTATAGCTGGGTCATTTGTTGAAATATGCCTTGTGTTTCCACAAACTGTTTTCACAAACTTTTGGATGGGAGTGGTGGAGTGTGTGTGCCTGTGCCTGCGTATGCTTGTGCATGTGTGAGTACTTGTGTGCCAGCACAGCTGTAAGCACACAGAAGGTGTCTTTCAGCAATCACAAAGATACTAGAATTCTCAATGGATCTTAATCTGAACTTGAGGTCGTTTGCCATACACTCTTTTGTGTTTGCCGTGGAGCCCCGCCTGTTTTGCATGTTATTTTTGTCACATATCAGTTTGTAAACAATAATAAAACCTAAAAACCCCCACAATTGAGTTAATAAAGCCGCATACAAACTTGGTCTCTTTTTTGCTTTCTTGAGTAAGGCAGCTCCAAAATGCAGGTGTTTCAGCCTAGCTCAGTGCTTTCTGTGGTGGTGGGGCAGCCAACGGAAAATTCGGTGCGTAGGGGTTGGTATTGTTTTCTAGTTGCGCCGTGATTGGCTCAGTGTTCTGTCACTCATGGGGACACTACTTCACCACAAAATCTAAGGGTAGAGCTCGAAAGGCGAGCCCCTTGGGTGCTGCCATAGAGTTACATTAGAAGTTCCCATCCAAGAAGGCTCATCCAAGAAGGCTCAATGTTGTTGGCCACAAAATAAAATGAAGTCAAATCACGTTATATCTACAGTAGCTTTGATTGGACTGATCTAATTAAATCTAATCAAACTTTATTTGTCACATGCTCCGAAAACAGCAGATGAAGACCTTAACGTGAAATGCTTACTTTCAAGCCCTTAGTTAATGGAAGGAAGCCTGGCCCCAGTGATGTACTGGGCCGTACGCACTACCCTCTGTAGCGCCTTACGGTCAGATGCCGAGCAGTTGCTATACCAGGCAGACCATGCAACCAGTCAGAATGCTCTCGATGGTGCAGCCTTAGAACTATTTTGAGGATCTGAGGACCCATGCCAAGTCCTTGTCATGACTGTTTTGGTGTGTTTGGACCATGATGTTTGTTGGTAATGTGGACACCAATGATCTTGAAACTCTCGACCCGCTCCACTATGGCCCACATTTTCCTGTAGTCCACGATCAGCTCCTTTGTCTTGCTCACATTTAGGGAGAGGTTGTTGTCCTGGCACCACACTCCCAGGTCTCTGACCTCCTCCCTATAGTCTGTCTTATCATTGTCGGTAATCAGGCCAACCACTGTTGTGTCGTCAGGAAACGTAATGATGGTGTTGGAGTCGTGTTTGGCCATGCAGTCATGGGTGAACAGGGAGTACAGGAGGGGACTAAGCACCTCCTTGAGGGGCCGCAGTGTTGAGGGTCAGCATGGCAGACATGTTGTTGCCTACCCTTACCACCTGGGGGCGGCCCGTCAGGAAGTCCAGGATCCAGTTGCAGAGGAAGGTGTTAACTCCCAGGGTCCTTAGCTTAGTGATGAGCTTGGTGGGCACTGTGGTGTTGAACGCTGAGCTGTAGTCAATGAACAGCATTCTCACATAGGTCCAGGTAGGAAAGGGCAGTGTGGAGTGAGATTGAGATTGCATCATCTGTGGATCTGTTGGGGTGGTACGCGAATTGAAGCCATGACCAGCCTTTCAAAGCACTTCATGGTTACCGACGTGAGTGCTACGGGGTGGTAATCGTTTAGGCAGGTTACGGCACACAGTTGTCCGGGTTTGGTCGGGGTAGGCCGTCATTGTAAACAAATAGACACACACCCACGCCCCTCGTCTTACCAGACGGAGCTTCTCTGTCCTGCCGATGCATGGAAAATCCCGCCAGCTCTATATTATCTGTGTCATCATTCTGCCACGACACGGGAAACATAAGATATTGCCATTTTGAATGTCCCGTTGGTAGGATAGTCTTGATCATATATCATCCATTTTGTTTTCCAATGATTGCACATTGGCCAATAGAACGGATGGTAGTGGAAGTTTATTCACAAACAGATTCTCAGAGAGCAGCCCAACCTCTGCCCCCTTTTTCTCTGTCTTTTCTTCACACAAATGACAGGGATTTGGGCCTGTTCTTGAGAAAGCAGTATATCCTTTGCATCTGACTTGTTCTGATGTACAGAAGTTATTTTCGGTCGTAAGAGACGGTAGCAGCAACATTATGTACAACATAAGTTAAAAAAATTGTTACAAACAACGCAAAAAAACTAACATCATGGCACCATCATACTTTCAAAATCTTAGCTACTGTAGCAAGCTAGACAAGCAGTGATCATCATGAATCAAGTTGGCAATCTACTGGCAAGCCCTTTTCAATCCTTGTCTATATGAAGATAAATAATGAAGAGAAATTAAAGATATAACGTATTGGTGCTTATCGGCCATTGGACATAAACATTACACAACAAGTTGGAAATTGCAAATTCAACAATGAGTGGTATAGAAGGAATCAGTGGCTATCTGCAAGCATAGCAAAGCAATCACTAGCCTGCTATTCAGTGTAATTGGTGTGTGGTCCTAAGTCTTTGTTTAAGAGTCTCTTTTCCAAGCTTAAAAGGATAAACATTCAACATTGGCCTTGCTGTCAATCCAACATGACTTCTGCCACACTCAAAACAACTGGAAACTTGGAACTGGGAAATCTGACAATAGTGCGTTCAAGACAACTGGGAACTCTGAAAAAACATACGCTTTGAACGGTCATCCAACTCGGAATTGCAAGTTGGGAACTCAGGCCTCTTTCTAGAGCTCCGACATGAAGATCACTGACGTCATCATGATTCCACCTTATTTTTTTCAGAGTTCCCAGTTTTTGTGAGAGCACCATAAATCCAGAGAATGCCAGAATTTGATGACAAAGTAGACAAAATTTGCCAACAAAGGACCACCGCGCCACCTTCCTGTTCAAGTGAGCACAGCACAACATAGGATAAGAGCGTCTGCTAAATGACTTAAATGTAAATGTATATGAGTCCAAAAATCTATTGTATGCTGCTGCATAAATTATGTTATATGCCATGGAGATATGTATACTGTAGCTAAGAAAGTAATACTAGGTGTATGTTGTTAGCTGTTGGTGGAGCACATGTAGCCTATAGCCTGTTTTAGAGAAATGTCATCATCCAATATTGTAAGTTTTCATTGTCTGCTTATATGCCCACTTTATTTATCCTACGGTTCTGACTTATTGTACAGGGAGAATACTGTAAGTATGGAGCATGTTCTGAATTCTGTCACTGTACATTTCAAAAGTGCTGAAAAAATGGTTATATTGACTACGTCTGTCCTAGCTCACTCATTAAAGTCTTAATTAAAATTTCGGATTGCCTCTTATCCGCTCATCGGATTGCCTCTTATCCGCTCGTTGTCCTCTTATGTCATAGTTTGTACATATCAATTGTCAGTAGAAACCACATTTGTTTAAGCAAGTCAGCCATATCAACTATGTTTTTTAAAGGCAGTAAATGAGGCTGAATGAACTGTTTCACTGCCAGACAAGGTATCCAGGTGTAGCAGTGGTAACGTGTCGGGACTCTGCTGTTGAGAAACCTTTATGTGGGCCCTTGCAGTTTTGTTGGCACCGCTTGTCACTGTTATAGTGCAATGAATGTAATGTGATGTGTTGTGTAGATGCTTTGCTGGCATTCATGCATTTATTTTTGGCTGTTTTGCCCCACCAAGATTTACATGCTAAAATAGCCCCTGATCAAGAGTAAGGGAACCTTGCAGAGGTAATGGGCTTGGATGTGATGCCTGAGTGGGCACATGTGATTCAGAGCATTCGGGATCACTCCGGCACACAAACAGATGCACACACACACACACATCCCTATGTTTTTTATTGAGGCAGAAAGCTTGTACATCACAACCTCCATATCCAGTCACCGCTGGCCTAGTACATCATATACATGTGGTTATGCAGTGTTCCAAGAGAGACTGGGATACATGTGGGATGGACACTACAGTATACACTGTTAGAAAAAAGCGGTCCAAAAAGGGTTCTTCGGCTGTTCCCAAAGGAGAACAATTTTTGATTCCAGGTAGAACTATTTTGAGTTCCGTGTAGAACACTCTGTGGAAAGGGTTCTACCTAGAACCAAAAGGGTTCTTCAAAGGGTTCTCCTATGGGGACAGCCAAAGAAACCTCTTAGGTTCTAGATAGCACCTTTTTCCCTAAGAATTTAGAACAGTGGAACAGCTATATTCGTTCCACAACGGGGGTTTCGATGTGGGTTCTCTTCGGATGTTGTGAAGATTCTCAGCAAATCCAGTTGACATGGTTTATGGGACAATAAGAATATCTACATTTAACACACTGTACAGACACACACGCAAATATAAAGTAAAGAAAACCTGCCTACATGTTCAACCTATGTGGAAGATCTCGCAGTCAGCAATGCATTATGCTCTTTACAGGATGGTTGTCATCAATATTGAGAGCCTTGTGTTATGGCATGCTACCTGTTACATTCTCAGCACATTCTCTCTCTCACTTTCTCTCTCTCTCAAACTTTCTCTCTCTCACACACACACACACACACACACACACACACACACACACACACACACACACACACACACACACACACACACACACACACACACACACACACACACCACAAATCCACCCCCACACACCCTTATTTATTGTCTCTAAATAGGTCAAATGAAACGCTGCTCCCTGCCGGTCTGTGCTCTGTGTGTTGTTGTACGTACCCTACTGTATAACCCAGGCTGGCTCCTGGTGGCCCATTGAGTGTGTGATTAGAGTGGGCTGCAGACTGTGAAATGTGCTGCAGGGAGATCACTGGGTATCACTGTTGCACCCTGAGCTGAGCGGACCATTGTCAGGTCACATGAGCTTTTGATTCGATGCTTCACCTGAAAGAGGCCTTCAAAGAGAAAGTTTCAATATGTTGTTACCCCATCCGGATTTGGGGCACTGGGGTTGAATAGGTACAGAACGCAGAAAGAAAGAGCTTTAAGTGCAACATCATACTATACACTGAACAAAAATATAAACGCAACATGCAACAATTTCAACGATTTTACTGAGTTTACCGTTCATATAAGGAAATCAGTCAATTGAAATAATTTCAATAGGCCCTAATCTATGGATTTCAAATGACTGGGCAGGGACCCAGCCATGGGTGGGCCTGGGAGGGCATAGGCTTACCGACTGGGGAGACATGCCCAGCCAATCAGAATGAGTTTACAGGCATACTCCTCCTCCTCCTCATCAGGTGTCCATCAGGGGTCCGTTTGCAAGTGAAGCCGGATGTGGAGGTCCTGGGCTGGCGTGGTTACACGTGGTCTGCGGTTGTGAGGCCGGTTCGAAATACTACCAAAATCTCTAAAACGACATTGTAGACGGCTTATGGTAGAGAAACTAACATTAAATTATATGGAAACAGCTCTGGTTGACATTCCTGCAAGTCAGCATGCCAATTGCACGCTCCCTCAAAACTTGAGACATCTGTGGCATTATGTTGTGTGACCAAACTGCACATTTAAGAGTGGCCTTTTATTGTCCCCAGCACAAGGTGCACCTGTGTAATGATCATGCTGTTTAATCAGCTTCTTGATATGCCACACTGGTCATGTGGATAGATTTTCTTGGCAAAGGAGAATTGCTCACTAACAGGAATGTAAACAAATTTGTGCATAAAATAAGAAAGACAAGCTTTTTGTGAGTATGGAAAAATTCAGGGATCTTTTTTTTCAGCTCATGAAACATGGGACCAACACTTTACATGTTGCGTTTATATTTTTGTTCAGTTTAGTTCCATATCTGATGGTATCCACCTCATTGGCTTTCAGTTTTTATTCAAAGTGGATGGAAATAAATCTGACCACCCGTTACAGTATCCATTTGGAATTGTGATTGAAAAAGCTATTTCAGAAAGTGAAGAACACAAACCCGAAATTGGCCACGTTATAATTCAGAGGAAATCGTCACAAGTGGATAATTGTAATGTTGACGCACCGCAGGTAATGGAAGCGATATGGAACAGCAGTATGCTGTGAACTGCCTCAGCGGTTTGGGTAAGCAAGACTTCACTTGATGTGTCTAAACCTAAAGGAAAAGAAAGGAGGATCCCAAGCTCAGGCGATGGTTCAAAAATATTTAACAGTGACATTACACCTTCACAAAATCCAACAAGACATTGAAGTCATATGTGCGATATATAGGCCTACTTTCCATACACTCGATACAAGATAGCATAGCGGTATTCCTGTTTCATTCTCTATACACTGTATGAGGATGTTATCAACTGAAGGGATCCCATAAAGCGTAAACAAGCCATGGAAGTTTAGCACAACATCACGACAACACACATCAATACACAGCAATTAGTTTGCACTTAGCAAAAGTGCATCCTTCACGACTCAGCTGTATATCAACTAATGCTTTGATCATTTCACCTTAAGGATCAGCCCTGCCACTGTAGTAAGTATTGAGGCTGATCATCTCATCTCCACTCCACTCTTACATGCAAACTGTGCAAACATTGCGTGTGCACACGTTAATAAATGTACACATACATGGTATACAAACCACATATTTATTTATATACTGTATTATTGACATAACTCACTCTAATTACGTTTACTGCTGTACATGCACTACATGATGAAAAGTATATGGACACCTGCTCGTCTGACATCTCATTCCAAAACCATGCACATTTACTATGGAGTTGGTACCCCTTTGCTACTATAACAGCCTCCACTCTTCTGAGAAGGCTTTCCACTAGATGTTGGTACATTGCTGCGGGGACTTGCTTCCATTCAGCCACAAGAGCATTAGTGAGGTTGTGCACTGATGTTGGCCGATTAAGCCTGGCTCGCAGTCGGCGTACCAAATTCATCCCAAAGGTGTTCGATGGAGTTGAGGTCAGGGCTGTGTGCATGCCAATCAAGTTCTTCCACACCAATCTCAACAAACAATTTCTGTATGGACCTCACTTTGTGCATTGTTATGCTGAAACAGGAAGGGGCCCTCCCCAAACTTTTGCCATTAAGTTGAAGGCACAGAATCGTCTAGAATGTCATTGTATGCTGTAGTGTTAAGATTTCCCTTCACTGGAACTAAGGGGCATAGCCCGAACCATGAAAAATAGCCCCAGACCATTATTCCTCCTCCACCAAACTTTACAGTTGGTACTGTGCATTCGTGCAGATAGCATTCTCCTGGCATCCGCAAAACTCAGATTTGTCCGTCGGACTGCCAGAGGGTGAAGTGTGATTCATAACTCCAGAGAAAGCATTTCCAATGGAGGCACGCTTTACAACACTCCAGCCGACGCTTGTCATTGCGCATGGTGATCTTAGGCTTGTGTGCAGCTGCTCGGCCATGGAAACCCATTTCTTGAAGCTCCCGATGAACAGTTATTGTGCTGACATTGCATCCAGAGGCAGTTTGGAAATAGGTGGTAAGTGTTGCAACCGAGGACAGACAATTTTTACGCACTATGCGCTTCAGTACTTGGCGGTGAAGTTCTGTGAGCTTGGGTGGCCTACCACTTGACAGCTGAGCTGTCAAGCTGAGCTGTTATTGCTCCTCAACGTTTCCACTTCACAATAGCAGCACTTAAAGTTGACCGGGGCAGCTCTAGCAGGGTAGAAATTTGATGAACTGACTTGATGGATAGGTGGCATCCTATGACGGTGCCATGATGAAAGTCATAAGCTCTTCGGTAAGGCCATTCTCCTGTCATTGTTTGTCTATGGAGACTGCATTGCTGTGAGCTCGATTTTATACACCTGTCAGCAATGGGTGTGGCTGAAATAGCCGAAACCACTAATTTGAAGGAATGTCCACAAACATTTGTGTATATAAGGTGTATCATTTTTTGTTTAGCTTGTGTGAATTCCCTCGGTGTACGTATGTATAGATTGCATTTTGATACTGCTACAGTGCTATTTGGGTTGTTAATTTGATTGATTTGTTCTTGATTCTTGCCTTTTTTTGTTGTATTTATTCTTTACATTTTAGGTGTTTGAGCTAGCGACAACCATTTCGCTGTATCGATATCACACCTGCTAAACTGTGCACGGGACCAATAAACATTGATTTGATTTGAAGTGCCCTCAGGAAGATACAAATGAGGAGAGAATAATTAAAGACAGCTAAGGTTTCCCTTTTTATCTGTGGATCGATCGTTGGAGTAGAGAAACAGAGGATTTTGTATGACACCCAGTTCAAAATTCTACAAAGACGAGGACCATATGCATGTCAGGTAAAATAATACCCCAACTCCTAGGACAAATGAATTATCATCAGCGAACTAGCTCAATGTCCATGAAGATGTTGTGTGTTTCTACCTGCCCCGGAAGTAACATAATTGATTGACAGTTGATTTTGGTGTTTTAAGCTGGGTGTCATGATCACGTCTGGTGGGAATAAACAAATCAACATGTGCACGATGGCGCACGTGGATGAACCCCCATGACCAGCGTAGTCAGCATGTTATCTGTTTCAAGCTCAATAATATGTGACTTCCTGTTTTATCAAAATCTATCAATGAAACTTTGAGTGGAAATAGGATGGTGAGTTTTTTTTAAACGTACCAGTTGTTTACGAAATATCAAGACTATGTCAGATTGCTTGATCTTCTCCATTCGGAATTAATTGCTTTATTTTGGAGAATTTCTTCACTTATGCTACCATCTCTACCCTCATCTGCTCCCTTCATTCCTCATATAACCCTCACTCTCTACTTCTTCTCGCCCTGTCTCTCTCTGAACAACAGTCTTTAGTCTCAGTTCATTTTTTTCCTACACCTGGTGTCTCCTCGGGTCTTCATGTATAACAGTACCAGTGACAGCAGTTCTGTGTCCATGAGACCTTACAACACGTGTGCTCTAGACTCAGACCTCCACTGCTTTCACAGCTCCTAGATCAGCCGGTGATCAGGGCCTCCATGCAAATCATACGCAAACATACACAATCAACAGACCAGTCCTACAGGCCCTAATCTTTTCACACCTGGACTACTTCCCAGTTATATTGCCAAGTGCCACAAAGAAGGACATAGGCAAATTTCAGGTGGCCCGGGACAGAACAGACCGGCTCTTAAATGTACACGGAGGACTAATATCAATAACATGCATGTCAATCTCTCCTCGCTCAAATAGGGGAGAGATTGACTGCATCATACTTGTCTTTGTGAGAGGCATTGATCTGTTCAAACGACTAGCACACAGTTCAGACACCCATACATACCCCACAAGACATGCCACCAGGGGTCTCTTTACAGTCCCCAAATCCAGAACAGACTCTGTGAAATGCACAGTACTACATAGAGCGATGACTACATGGAACTCTCTTCCACATCAAGTAAGTAAAGCGAGGAGTAAAATCAGATCTAAAATACCCCCCAGATAAAACAACAACTCACGGTAGAACGCAGATTGTGAAGAGACACACACACACACACACACACACACACACACGCTTACGCACACACACTAACACACTGCACACACACTAACACACTGCACACACGTTGTATTACTGTGATATTGTAGTATTGTACATTTTATTTGTATACCTCTTTTTTTTGTATTCTACCCCCTTTCTCTCCTAAATTTCATGATATCCAATTACAATCTTGTCTCATTGCTGCAACTCCCCAACGGGCTCGGGAGAGACGAAGGCCGAGTCATATGTCCTCCGAAACATGACCCGCCAAACCGCGCTACTTAACACCTGCCCACTCAATCCAGAATGTGTCGGAGGAAACACCGTTCAACTGACGCCCAAAGTCAGCCGGCAGGCGGCTGGCCTGCCACAAGAAGTCGCTAGAGTGCAGTGAGCCAAGTAAAGCCCCCTTGGCCAAACCCTCCCCTAACCCGGACGACGCTGGGCCAACTGTGCAATAGCAAAGCCTCAAGCAATGCGATGCTGGACCCCCAGGAAGAATAGCTGCTGCTGGGATCCTAATAAATACTAAACACCCTCATTTGTTATGAATAGGGCAGCATGCTGAGAGTGTGTCCAGGCAGGAATCTGTCATGTGTTAGAGAGAGAGAGAGTGTGTGTGTGTGTGTGTGTGTGTGTGTGTGTGTGTGTGTGTGTGTGTGTGTGTGTGTGTGTGTGTGTGTGTGTGTGTGTGTGTGTGTGTGTGTGTGTGTGTGTGACTGCCTGTCAGGTTAGTTGATGTAGAGGCGGGAGGAACATATTTCGTGTGAGAGGGTAAGGAGACGTAAAGGAAGCATACTGTGAGTGTGTTTATAGCGAGATAGAAATAGAGAGAGAGACATTTTCCAGCCATTACACCGCAGCTATATAGTTTGTTGGTGAGACGTGGAGCTGTAAAGAGCAGCCTGCTTTCATCAGTGTCTAAATGGCTCTGCTCTCTTAAACGCACTCTGGTGAGGAACGGTTGAATAAATGTTTGTTTTCTGTAAGTATCTGAGCTAGCGGTCTAAGAGCATCTCAAGAAGCCTTGAACCTTGTGGTCCGACCGCACTGGCCATGGACTTACATACTTCCATATGCTGCCCATTGGCAGATACTGACATCCACGCAGCTTGGAAATCTCAACATTAACTAACGTAAACAGAGCGAGAGCGAGAGCAGAGCGGGCGTTCACAGTACAGCACCCATAAACAGTCCATACCATCACAAACACTGTAATGCAAACAGACGCCCCCCTGTACAGAGAGCCCGTATTTGGCACTGACTCGGACACTCCCCCACTCTTCATAAATCATAAGCATAACCCAGTCATAACCGTAACACATTAGTCCAATCAGACACCGCAGCCTCACTTCGGCCCTACATGGTTTGAGGGCACAAGGATTGATTCATCAGTGTAACGAGGATATATGTCCTTGTACCTAGTGAGAATATTGAACATCATTTGAGGCTGATCTCAGCCGTATCCTCATTAGAGATGGATAAAGTGGAGGGAAGATATCAAATGACCATGGTGCTTCAGCTGTGGTAGGGTGTTGGATGGCCAATATGGGCTTCTCGGCAGGTTGCCCGCTGATGGAAGATGAGGTCTTGAGTCTTTCTCATACAGGTCTGCATTGTAGAGCCACAAGGAACAGCATCGTCTAATCTGGCAACTAATCTGGCAAATCAGCTTTGAACAGGATTTGCTCTCAGCATGGAGTCAGTACTGAAACCATTACCCACCAATTCTAGGAAGAAGGACCAGACAGGTAGAGAACTAATCAGAAAACATCCTCACAAAGTCTGTCATTACCAAAACAAAAGTGTTTGTCATTGTGCCTGGGTCTGTTGTGGGAGAGTGTGAGAGAGCGAATATGTTTACCAGTTGATGTTTCCGTTTGTGTGCAGTGAGTGGTAGCGGGAATGACTCACCCCGCCACGCTGGGTGTTGCTAATCACCGCTAAACAAGCTACGCCTCCGCCACAGAGCAAGGAGGTCGGCAACGTGCACCCCCTCTCGGCGGGCCACGTCCGTTTTGATTCTGCTCTGCAGGGATTTGTCTCTCTCATCTCGTTCTCGGGGAGCTGGCCAACCGGTGGAAATCGGCCTCTGCCGCCACCGTTCCCCAACACTAATGAGATTTGAGGGACATCAAAGCGCCTCTCCTTTGAAGGGAAAAATACATCAGAAAAATAGGAAATGAAAATCTCCCAGTGTGCTGACATACAACGTGAGTTCTAGCCTATCTACCTCAAGAACATTGCACAAAAGGAATAGATACATTTAGACAGCCCAAGAAGTTAGGAAATCAGTTGACTGATTTTCTTCAAAGACCTTTGGGTTTGTTTCTAAACCCAGATACAAGTCGTGTTGTTACAGAAGCCAAGAAAGAGGAAATGAGGTCTTAAAGCTTTACGGAATTGTGAAATGATGCTCACAGGAGGACGTATTGTCTTTGAAAACAAAAATGAAGCTCAATGCACACAAAGTCATTCTTAACCAAAGTAGCATCCAGGGACATAATAGCTTTTTGCAGCTTTTTTATTTCATTCACTTTTAATAGGCTGGAAACATCCAAATCTAATTTATGCTTCAGAATGTGAGGTGATTTAGGGACAGAATACTGAATACTCTTTAATTACTGTGGTAACTACAACATAATTACTCAACATTATGAAGTGGATGTAGATTATTATTTTATTATTCTGAGTGAGTAAAACATCCGTTTATGGGAAACATCTGAATTGCACAGTTATTACACTGTTATTATAAAGTAACTAAGTTAAGTTAGACTTCAAACACATGTCATTTTAACAATTCAAGGAACAAAATGGGCATATTGTCCAACTTCAGCAGGGTGAACATACTGTAAGAGCCCAGTGTGGCCCTCACTTGACCAGAGAGTCTGAGAGTCAAAGGGCCCCTTTAAATATTAACCCTGCAGGAGGCTTCAGTTTCCTGCCACCACTGCAGACCTCCCACTACACTGCTTATTGATGAATAAATCAACAGCTGGGTCAGATCTAATTGATCTCAACACACTCCACGCCACATGGCCATACTACCTGGGGGAGCCTCAAGGTCAGCCTGCAGGGACACACCAAGGTCTTACACCAAAGCACCCTGATGGTTTGATAACCTATGCTTTCAGCAGGGGGGTCGTATGTTTGCGTGTGTGTGAAGTGTGGAGAGACCCTTTGTCAAGGGGATCCGATATGAATGTGGTAAGTACTGTGGCTAATAACGTTGACACTGGCCATTGATTTGATGATGTGTGGATGTTGTGTGTGTGGAGGGGGTGGTCTGTGTATGTGTGTGTCATTGAGTGTGTATTATACATACAGTATGTAGGTATGTATAAACCCAGCATCATTAAGGAAGGGTTTATTCAGATGATGCTGTTAGTTCAACCCCACCCCCTGCTACAGCAGCATATGGTCAACTGTCTCAACGTGGTCTATTGAATCTCTCCCAGTACCTCCTCCTCTCCTCAGCCTCCTTTGCTAAAGAGCAAAGCCTGATGTATATCAAGAGTTGTTTGGTGTAGCTGTCTAGTTCGCCAGCAAAAGCTATGCTCACATAAACACTCCTACCCATCAAATGACCTTTTCTGGCGCCCAGCATTTCAAAACAGTTTTTCTTAGGAATATTACATACAGTTCTTACACACATAACACAGTATCTGACATGGAGTGTTGACAGCTGTGTCCCTTGTGCATCTAGTGAATGCAAGCCATGTTCCAAGTGTTTCATATTTTAATGATGGACTGGCCTTATTGATTAATCAGCTGAGGCCGACTGGATGACAATAAGGTTAAGGAGCGACGGCCCCTAGAAATCAACAACTATTTTTTGAAAACAACCTGTGTAGCATCGATATGAGTCAGAAATATATATTCTAGTGTCATAATTGACTACAAAGTATAAACAGGATCATTTTGGTCAAAGTCAGTCTTGTCTAAATAGAGTTTGCGTCACAACAAGTAAATGAAGATTGGTTTTACAATTATGTCAACAAATCATAACCCCTTTTGCCGAGCTCCACGTGCAAATCGCCTCTCCGCCCACGTTGGAGTTCATTGGTCCCCAATGGTGGTGAGTATACCAGTAGCTAGACCATAGACTGCTGGTTATGTATATGGTGATGTATATTTTAATCATCATTATCACTAACATGGCTAGAATAGCTGACGTTAGCTAGCTAGCTCCCAATGAAGGCTCCTCAGAGGAGGAAGGGGAGGATCATCCTCCTCAGGGAATTTCTTATTTAAAAAAAAAAATCTAAACATTTAAAAAGTAATCCTTTTTAGACAAAACTATACTAAATATAATAAAATCACCAAATAATTGATTAAATCACCCTATTTTGCAAAGAAGGTCTACAGTATCCTCAACAGCACTCTCTAGGGTAGCACCATGGTGTAGCTGGTGGACAGCTTGCCTCTGTCCTCCTCTGGGTACATTGACTTCAATTACGAGGAGGCTCATGGTTCTCACCCTCTTCCATAGTCTTACTCAGTAATTATGACAACTTCCAGAGGACGTCCTCCAACCTATCAGCATGAACTGACATGTTGTCATGTAAAAAATAAAAGTATCAGAGAATTAATCTAGTACTGAAAGCATAAGCTACAGCTAGCACTGAATAAAATCTGGTGAGTAGTCGACTCAAAGAGAGAGTAATACAGTAGTTGAAAAGTTCTGAACAAATTAATTTCTTCCAAAATTAAGGAGGAGCAAGAGAGAAATATAGAGAGATTGTCTTTTTTTTCACTTCAAGTTTCACTTATTTAGCTAGCAAATGCAGCTAGCTAGTTTAGCCTACTGAAACACCCTGCTCAAACAGAGGGATGATATGTTAGCTAGCTGGCTAGAACTTTCCAACACATCACTGGAACTCTTCCAAGTCAAAGTAAGCTTTTGGTTTTACTAATTTATTGCCACCGGGACTGCCTGTGTAACTGCTTACTGACTGTACACTGTAACATTACTGCATGATTGTCGCGGGTTTACTAAGGCATTAGTTCTATTAGCTATGCTTACTATGACGTTACTTTAGCTAATATGGCCACAACGGTGTAGGCGGTGTGTAGCGGTTTGTTTTTTACGCCTGGTCACATACAGCTGATGTGTTGTGCATTGAAGTCGGCAAGCGAAGGGAAGAGGTGAGGTGAAGGGACTACAGGAATACAACGTGGCTGCTATGAAAGTGAACTGTGTTTATGCTTGATCATGGGTGCATTCATTCCTCCGATTCTATTGAAAAATGTTTCTTCAACAAAAGTAAATGGATCAAAACGGGGATAAACATACCTGAATATGTCCAATAGAAACTCTCATTTGCAACTGCTGGACTAATGATTACACCCTATATCAGCTAGATGCAGGCAAGAGTGTGCAAGGCGGTATTGAATGTCACTGTATGTCCATGTGCCCCTGTCTGTCACCTCAAATGTGCACCTACGTTGTAAACTGTCATTCATATACTAGGTTGTAGCAACCTCATGATGGGTATAGGGACAATTTGAGTATCATGTAGTAGCCTAAACCTATAGTTGTTACATTGAACTGGGTGAATGGAATATGAATGACAGTCAACCAATATGCTATAACAGAAATAAGACCATGCTCATGAAAAATAAATTGTCTTCCCTCATCTTAAACGGCACTGACTGCCACTGCAAGCTACCAACTAGCTAGCTACCTGGCTAGCATTATTCTACCACATTACAACTTGTAGGAAACCCTTTTGTCATGAATGTGATGTTGCCAGATTGACTTTAGATGCAGTATAACTTTAGCCAGCTAACTAAGATTGAGGGGACCACTCTATTTTTTTGCCAGCTAACAGTAGCATTGCTAACAATTTTTGACAAACTTTGCTAGGAACAGTAATGGCAACATTGCCATCTCTCTAAAGTAAATTTGATGACATCATAACATGACAAAGCTGTTTCCTACTAATTATTTCCCTACTTTAGCAATGTAATCGTATTTCCATGCCACTCTAAGTTAATGTAATTTCGACTAAACAGTCTCCGAGGTGCAATCCATGTCTCTAGGGCACAAATAAATATATGGATGCAGCTATGGTGGTATTAGCCAACTCATGTCTGACTACAACAGTGTACTATCTAGCAGCAACAAATTCAAACAAACTTAGGGCCATAGTAAAACATATCACAGTGGATTGCATAGCGTAATGGTGTCACCGGCCAGAATATAATCCAATCTGGAGCCAGTCAGTATACATCTGTAAAACATAGAATTAGCTTCCAAATGAGGTTACGTTATTTCTCAAGTTATGTTTATAAGGGATGATGACAATCATTGACCCTGTTTTTCTGTTAGACAAAGTGCACAGACTGATCCCCTGGTCATGAATGGATGCCGGGACCTACCAAAAGGAGCAAAGTTTGGTTTGAGTATGTCCAGCAATGTGATTGCAATGGTTTAGAGACCAAAAATGAATTCACTGTTCACTTACTATTTTTACAGCTTGTCAGGCAAGACCTCAGAAGAAAAGTGCCATGCAACACAAATACACTTGTGACACCTCCTCTGTTGTTGCCAGTCTCCTTCGACTCCTTTAGAAAGGACATGCCATCATGAGGCCTCTGATAGTGGCCCAAGTTACTGCCCTGATGACACAAACAGCTTTGTCCTTTCTTTGGAACATAATGGAATTTACCACTTGGCTGTCTCTTTGTTGCTTATTTTCTACTTATTAGATGCATATAAAGACCTAAACCCCAGCCTCACCTCTTGCCTGCTCACCAACGGTCGTCAATGGGGAGAACAGAATTAGGTAGGTTGCGAAAGTATTAACCCCCTTGGCATTTATCCTATTTTGTTGCCTTACAACCTCGAATTAAAATAGATTTTTGGGGGGTTTGTATCATTTGATTTGCCTAACATGCCTACCACTTTGAAGATGCAAAATATTTTTTTGTGTGAAACAAACAAGAAATAGGACAAAAAAAACAGAAAACTTGAGCGTGCATAACTATTCCCCCCTCCAAAGTCAATACTTTGTAGAGCCACCTTTTTCAGCAATTACAGCTGCAAGTTTCTTGGGGTATGTCTCTATAAACTTGGCACGTCTAGCCACTGGGATTTTTGCCCATTCTTCAAGGCAAAACAGCTCCAGCTCCTTCAAGTTGGATGTGTTCTGCTGGTGTACAGCAATCTTTATGTCATACCACAGATTCTCAATTGGATGGAGGTCTGGGCTTTGACTAGGCTATTCCAAGACATTTAAATGTTTCCCCTTAAACCACTCGAGTGTTACTTCAGCAGTATGCTTAGGATCATTGTCCTGCTGGAAGGTGAACCTCCATCCCAGTCTCAAATCTTATTTTGAGCTTCTAGTCATGAAATCTATGCAGCCTACTCAATCACTTTTTATAGCTACTGTTTACAGGCCTCCTGGGCCATATACAGCATTCCTCATTGAGTTCCCTGAATTCCTATCGGACCTTGTAGTCATAGCAGATAATATTCTAATCTTTGATGACTTTAATATTCACATGGAAAAGTCCACAGACCCACTCCAAAAGGCTTTTGGAGCCATCATCGACTCAGTGGGTTTAGTCCAACATGTCTATGGACCCACTCACTGTCACAGTCATACTCTGGACCTAGTTTTGTCCCATGGAATAAATGTTGTGGATCTTAAAGTTTTTCCTCATAATCCTGGACTATCGGACCACCATTTTATTACGTTTGCAATTGCAACAATTAATCTGCTCAGACCCCAACTAAGGAACATCAAAAGTCGTGCTATAAATTCACAGACAACACAAAGATTCCTTGATGTCCTTCCAGATTCCCTCTGTCTACCCAAGGACGCTAGAGGACAAAAATCAGTTAACCACCTAACTGAGGAACTCAATTTAACCTTGCGCAATACCCTAGATGCAGTTGCACCCCTAAAAACTAAAAACATTTCTCATAAGAAACTAGCTCCCTGGTACACAGAAAATACCCGAGCTCTGAAGCAAGCTTCCAGAAAATTGGAACGGAAATGGCGCCACACCAAACTGGAAGTCTTTCGACTAGCTTGGAAAGACGGTACCCTGCAGTACCGAAGAGCCCTTACTGCTGCTCGATCATCCTATTTTTCCAACTTAATTGAGGAAAATAAGAACAATCCGAAATTCCTTTTTGATACTGTCGCAAAGCTAACTAAAAAGCAGCATTCCCCAAGAGAGGATGGCTTTCACTTCAGCAGTAATAAATTCATGAACTTCTTTGAGGAAAAGATAATGATTATTAGAAAGCAAATTACGGACTCCTCTTTAAATCTGCATATTCCTTCAAAGCACAGTTGTCCTGAGTCTGCACAACTCTACCAGGACCTAGGATCAAAAGAGATGCTCAAGTGTTTTAGTACTATATCTCTTGACACAATGGTGAAAATAATCATGGCCTCTAAACCTGGATCCTATTCCAACTAAACTACTGAAAGAGCTGCTTCCTGTGCTTGGCCCTCCTATGTTGAACATAATAAACAACTCTCTATCCACCGGATGTGTACCAAACTCCTCTCTTGAAAAAGCCAAACCTTGACCCAGAAAATATAAAAAACTATCGGCCTATATCGAATCTTCCATTCCTCTCAAAATTTTTAGAAAAGGCTGTTTCGCAGCAACTCACTGCCTTCCCGAAGACAAGCAATGTATATGAAATGCTTCAGTCTGGTTTTAGACCCCATCATAGCACTTGCTACAGTAGTTTATGTGTCGGGGGGCTAGGGTCAGTTTGTTATATCTGGAGTACTTATCCTGTCCTATCCGGTGTCTTGTGTGAATTTAAGTATGCCCTCTCTAGTTCTCTCTTTCTTTTTCTCTCTCGGAGGACCTGAGCACTAGGACCATGCCTCAGGACTACCTGACATGATGACTCCTTGCTGTCCCCAGTCCATCTGGCCGTGCTGCTGCTCCAGTTTCAACTGTTCTGCCTGTGATTATTATTATTTGACCATGCTGGTCATTTATGAACATTTGAACATCTTGGCCATGCTCTGTTATAATCTCCACCTGGCACAGCCAGAAGAGGACTGGCCACCCCACATAGCATGGTTCCTCTCTAGGTTTCTTCCTAGGTTTTGGCCTTTCTAGGGAGTTTTTCCTAGCCACCGTGCTTCTACACCTGCATTGCTTGCTGTTTGGGGTTTTAGGCTGGGTTTCTGTACAGCACTTTGAGATATCAGCTGATGTTCGAAGGGCTATTTAAAATACATTTTATTTGATTTGATTTGAAATCTCTGGAAGACTGAAACAGGTTTCCCTCAAGAATTTCCCTGTATCTAGCGCCATCCATCATTCCTTCAATTCTGACCAGTTTCCCAGTTGCTGCCGAAGAAAAACATCCCCACAGCATGATGCTGCCAACACCATGCTTCATTGTGGGGGTGGTGTTCTCTGGGTGATGAGAGGTGTTGGGTTTGCATCAGACATAGAGATTTCCTTGATGGCCAAAAAACTAAATTTTTGTCTCATCTGACCAGAGTAACTTCCTCCATATGTTTGGGGAGTCTCCCACATGCCTTTTGGGGAACACCAAAAGTTTTTGCTTATTCCTTTCTTTAAGAAATTGCTGTTTTTCTGACCACTCTTCCGTAAAAAAACATATTTTTGAAGGTTGGCATTTATTGTCATGAATCTTGGCCTGGAGACAGCCACAAAGTAATAAAACACTAACCCTAACCTTAAAAGTAAGACCAAAAAGCACATTTTTGTTTTCTATCATTCTTATGATATAGACAATTTTTACTTTCCAGTTGGCCCATCTAGCGGAAATCACTCAGTTCTCCCTCCAGGGCAAGATTCATGGCAATAAACGTCAACCTGCGATATTTGTATGCAAACGCTGTCAAAACTAGGATGAAATTAACTTCGGAGAGAATATTCATTGTGATAACATTTGATGTATACACAAAGTCAAATATAGGTTGCCTATGAATAATTACATCTCCCTTTATAAAAAAAAATGATGCACTCTCATCTGTTGTTTTACAATGTCACCTTGTCATTTCCACACTCCATGAGTGTTTGTGTGAAGAGCTATTGAAATGCAGGAGGTGAGAATATGTCCCAGCCACTGCGTAATACCACGTAAATAGCCTCACAAGGAAGGCTGAGGATTGCATGTTGTGGACGTGTTAGGTCAGTAACAACCGAAAGGTTGTTGGTTTGTAATCCCATAGCCAATTAAATGAAAAATCTGTTAATGTGCCCTTGAACAAGGCACTTATCCCTAATCGGTCATGTAAGTTATTCTGGATAAGAACGTCTGTCTAACACATAATGTAAAAATGTATATATACCAACCAGGTTCAGAATTGTTTACACATTATGATACAACCCCCATTGAATTGTAAAGACATGAGTGAGCGGCAGCCATTTTATTAGCGATAGTAATCAATTGCTTTAGTCTTATGATTTAACCCGTCAATTTCTTTTTACAGAAATTGCCCTTTTGAGGCGGTCTTGCTTTAGTGACATAAAAAGAATACACAATTTTTGATGCTTGTGATTAGCACCTTGTCTTGCCTTGTCTTTGAGGGGGTCTTGCTTTAGTGACATAAAAAGAATACACAATTTTTGATGCTTGTGATTAGCACCTTGTCTTGCCTTGTCTTTGAGGGCCTAATGAAAATGTGCCTTCTGTGTCGCCCGACTCATGTGATGCAGCAGGCTAATGCAGAGACACTAAACTCACCCCTTAATAAGGGCCATAAAATGTGCAAATTAATGTGACACTCGGCAGCTGGAATATGCTAATGCTTCGTTTGAAGGAGCAGATAGTTAAATGAAGTGTGTGTTTGAAAGCTTATGGTGAGTGCAAGACTGTGAAAATACCTGGAGTAGTCATGGGGAATTGAATTACCTGCTCTCGAATCTGGAGTGGGGACTGTTCAGGGATGGCTGTCATTCAGTATTCAGTATGTCAATCGGTATGCATTCAGGATGCCCAGGCTTCTCATTGCTGTTCCCTTGTACTCTGTTATATTTTCATTGACCATGATGATTGCGTCTTCTACACATGTAACATACACACCAGAAATAAACACATCTTAGGTTTGGTTGAGATCTGGTGGAAATAGCAATGATGCTTCAACAATAACCGACTCTCAAGTAATGATGGCTAGCAATACACTTGGAAAGTGGAGACATCACAAACTGCAACAGTAAAAACAGAATTGGATTTGTCCGTTTTCGAGACAGCCTTCATTTGCTAGCAAAGAGTGAAGCACCGCTAACTAATGGTAAACAAGTGAATTGTTTCACCACACCGTTAGCTAAGATGGTTAGTTAGCTAGCTGAGGTTGTTTACAGTTAGTTAGCAACCACACCTACCAATCTTTTTCAAGCTACCATAGCGCTGTCTCCAAAAAGTACGCAGTGTCTGTGACGCACCATCAATGGGTATTAATTTAGAGAAGTAACCGATACGCATCGGTCCCAGGTTAAAATGTTTAAGATATGAGTGCATCTGTCAGCAGGAACCCAAACCATTCAAATTGTAGCAGCAAATCAGCCAGCAAATCTATTCAAAAGTAAAGAATCGCCGGTTCACACTTTTTTTGGTTGCTCAAATTACTTTCTTTCTACCTTCCAAAAATACCTCTCATCTTTTGTGACAACTGCGTCCTCTCAAACTAAGCATGTAATTAGGTTGGCAGTCATTGATATACAAGCTATTTTGCATGCCGAACAAACCCAGGCAATATTAATAACATAGTCAAATTGCGGGCTGAACACAGCTCGCATGCTGACTAACGAGAGGTAGGCCTATTCCTCATCTGTCACATCTGTGTGTCACCTTCAGCATTCACATTTTTGTAAAATGACTTGCACAATATTAGGCCATTAGTTGAGTGACAACCCATGTAATTTGCTAGGTTATTTTGATCAAATGTGCTATTGAAAATGGTGTTTTACCGGCATAAAAGTAGCCTAAGCTACCATCAGAGACAACTCTCATCTGGCTATAGGTAGGCTACATTCTGATTGGGGATTACATTAGATTTGATTTTGATTTTTCAAGTTCACCATCAGCAATAGTTTCGATAGTTTTGCTTTAAACAATTAGTATCAGGTATCAAGGTAAGACCCAGATGCAGACCGTGTTGAAGTATCAATGTTTATTATAGCAACAGGGGAAAGATATGGGACGGCAGGCAGGCTCAGGGTCAGGCCAGGCAGAGGTCGGTAATCCAGAGGTGGGGCAAAGGTACAGGACGGCAAGCAGGCTCAAGGTCAGGAGCAGACAGATTGGTCAGGCGGGTGGGTACAGGGTCAGGACAGGCAAGGGTAAAAAATGAGGAGGATGAGAAACGAGAGACTGGGGAAAAACAGGAGCTGACACAAAAACGCTGGTTGGCTTGACAAACAAGACGAACTGGCAACAGACAAACAAAAACACAGGTATAAATACACAGGGGATAATGGGGAAGATGGGCGACACTTGAGGGGGGTGGAGACAATCACAAAGACAAGTGAAACAGAGCAGGGTGTGACAATTAGGCTATATGGTCATTTTTAGATATGAACTCAGCAAAAAATGAAATGTCCCCTTTTCAGGACCCTGTCTTTCAAAGATCATTCGTAAAAATCCATATAACTTCACAGATCTTCACTGTAAAGGGTTTAAACACTGTTTCCCAAGTTTGTTCAATGAACCATAAACAATTAATGAACATGCACCTGTGGAACAGTCGTTAAGACACCAACAGTTTACAGACGGTAGGCAAGTAAGTCACTGTTATGAAAACTTAGGACACTAAAGAGGCCTTTCTACTGACGCTGAAAAACACCAAAAGAAAGATGCTCAGGGTCCCTGTTCATCTGCGTGGATGTGCCTTAGGCATGCTGCAAGGAGGCATGAGGACTGCAGATGTGGCCAGGGCAATAAATTGCAATGTCTATACTGTGAAACACCTAAGACCGAGCTATAGGGAGACAGGACGGACAGCTGATCATCCTCGCAGTGGCCGACCACGTGTAACAACACCTGCACAGGATCGGTACATCCGAACATCACACCTGCGGGACAGGTACAAGATGGAAACAACAACTGCCTAAGTTACAACAGGAACGCACAATCCCTCTATCAGTGCTCAGACTGTCCGCAATAGGCTGAGAGAGGCTGGACTGAGGGCTTGTAGGCCTGTTGTAAGGCAGGTCCTCACCAGACATCACTGGCAACAATGTCATCTATGGGCACAAACCCACCGTCACTGGACCAGACAGGACTGGCATAAAGTGCTCTTCACTGACGAGTAGCGGTTTTGTCTCACCAGGGGTGATGGTCAGATTCGTGTTTATCGTCGAAGGAATGAGCGTTGCACCAAAGCCTGTACTATGGAGTGGGATCGATTTGGAGGTGGAGCGTCCGTCATGATCTGGGGCGGCGTGTAACAGCATCATTGGATTGAGCTTGTTGCCATTGCAGGCAATCTCAACACTGTGCGTTACAGGGAAGACATTCTCCTCCCTCATGTGGTACCCTTCCTGCAGGCTCATCCTAACATGACCCTCTAGCATGACAATGCCACCAGCCATACTGCTCGTTCTGTCCGTGATTTCCTGCAAGACAGGAATGTCAGTGTTCTGCCATGGCCAGTGAAGAGCCCGGATCGCAATCCAATTGAGCACGTCTGGGACCTGTTGGATCGGAGGGTGAGGGCTAGGGCCATTCCCCCCAGAAATGTCCAGGAACTTGCAGGTGCCTTGGTGGAAGAGTGGGGTAACATCTCACAGCAAGAACTGGCAAATCTGGTGCAGTCCATGAGGAGGAGATGCACTGCAGTACTTAATGCAGCTGGTGGCCACACCAGATACTGACTGTTACTTTGGATTTAGACCCCCTCCCCCCTTTGTTCAGGGACACATTTTTCAATTTCTGTTAGTCACATGTCTGTTTATGCTTCAGTTTATGCCTCAGTTGTTGAATCTTGTTATGTTCATACATATATTTACACAAGTTTGCTGAAAATAAAAGCAGTTGACAGTGAGAGAATGTTTCTTTTTTTGCTGAGCTTACATAGTTAGTTAATAGTTTTATAATGAGGACAGCAATTATTTTTGCTACCTGCACTGCATGGTCCAAGCAGGAGAAGAAGAGAAGCTCACCCCTAGTCAAAACTTCCAAACGGTCTAAACCATTTGAAAATGAGATGGGGGTGAAATCCAAAGTTGTGCTATATAAAGTTGAAGTCAAACATTTACATACCCTTAGGTTGGACTCATTAAAACTCGTTTTTCAACCACTCCACACATTTCATAACAAACTATAGTTTTGGCAAGTCGGCTAGGACATCTACTTTGTGCATGACACAAGTCATTTTTCCAACAATTGTTTACAGACAGATTATTTAACTTATAATTCACTGTATCACAATGCCAGTGGGTCAGAAGTTTACATACACTCAGTTGACTGTGCCTTTAAACATCTTGGAAAATTCCAGAAAATTATGTCATGGCTTTAGAAGCTTCTGATAGCCTAATTGACATAATTTGAGTCAATTGGAGGTGCACCTGTGGATGTATTTCAAGGCCTACCTTTAATCTCAGTGCCTCTTTGCTTGGCATCATGGGAAAATCAAAAGAAATCAGCCAAGACTGAAACAAAATTGTAAACCTCCACAAGTCTGGTTCATCCTTGGGAGCAATTTCCAAACGCCTGAAGGTACCACGTTCATCTGTACAAACAGTAGTACGCAAGTATAAATACCATGGGACCACGCAGCAATCATACCGCTCAGGAAGGAGACGCGTTCTGTCCCCTAGAGATGAACGTACTTTGGCGTGAAAAGTGCAAATCAATCCCAGAACAACAGCAAAGGACCTTGTGAAGATGCTGGAAGAAACAGGTACAAAGGTATCTATATTCACAGTAATACGAGTCCTATATCGACATAACCTGAAAGGCCGCTCAGCAAGGAAGAAGCCACTGCTGCAAAACCTCAATAAAAAGCCAGACTACGGTTTGCAACTGAACATGAGGACAAAGATCTCACTTTTAGGAGAAATGTCCTCTGGTCTGATGAAACAAAAATAGAACTGTTTGGCCATAATGACCATCGTTATGTTTGGAGGAAAAAGGGGGAGGCTTGCAAGCCGAAGAAAACCATCCCAACTGTGAAGCACGGGGGTGGCAGCATCATGTTGTGGGGGTGCTTTGCTGCAGGAGGGAAAGGTGCACTTCACAAAATAGATGGCATCATGAGTTAGGAAAATTATGTAGATATATTGAAGCAACATCTCAAGACATCAGTCAGGAAGTTAAAGCTGGGTCTTCCAAATGGACAATGACCCCAAGCATAATTCCAAAGTTGTGGCAAAATGGCTTAAGGACAACAAAGTCAAGTTATTGGAGTGGACATCACAAAGACCTGATCTCAATCCTATAGAACATTTGTGGACAGAACTGTAAAACGTGTGCGAGCAAGGAGGCCTACAAACCTGACTTAGTTACACCAGCTCTGTCAGGAGGAATGGGCCAAAATTCACCCAACTTATTGTGGGAAGCTTGTGGAAGGCTACCCGAAACGTTTGACCTAAGTTAAACACCCTAAAGGCAATGCTACCAAATACTAGTTGATTGTATGTAAGCTGCTGACTCACTGGGGATGTGATTAAATATATTTAAGCTTAAATAAATCATTCTCTCTACTATTATTCTGACATTTCAGATTCTTAAAATAAAGTGGTGATCCTAACTGACCTAAAACAGAGATTTATTGCTGGGATTAAATGTCAGGAATTGTGAAAAACTGAGTTTAAATGTATTTGGCTAAGGTGTATGTAAACTTCCGACTTCCACTGTATACAGTATTAGTTGGCTATGTCAGCTAATTAAAAAATATATATATTGCATTACTAGCTCTAACACTTTTAATCTGCAAAAGTACTAATTAATTAGTGGGTGATGGTGATTTCGTATCAAAAGTGTGTGTGTGTGTGTGGGGAGGTTGGACATTACCCCCCCTAACTGATAGTGGGGTGGTAGATGCCCAGTTTCTCTTACTGCTCAGCTCATAGGTATCCTGTATAAACTCAGCAAAAACAAGAATTGTCCCTTTATCAGAAAGACGTTAACATGTTAAATTTGCTGAAAATAAACGCAATTGACAGTGAGAGGACGTTTCTTTTTTAACGTATTTTACACGCACGCATGCGCACGAGCACACACACACACACACACACACACACACACACACACACACACACACACACACACACACACACACACACACACACAACACACACACAGAGAGATCCAGTTCAGAGAGGCCCAGCTCATGAACTCCATCAGCGGTAGATGCCAGAGATGTGACGCTGGGTTGAGAACAGATTCTCTCATCAGATTATGCCGGAGAGAAAGGGGATTTAGGGGGATTTACCAAGTATTAACCAGACAGTGGGTTGAGCACAGCCATTCTCGTATTACCAGGAGGACATGAGAGATAATTTGGGCGCCATTAAGGATTAGGATTTAAAGACATTGGGAGAATTACATTGAGATTTCCTCCATTCCTCGCCTCCTCTCCTCCGCCCTCTCCTTGCCACCTTTTGAAAAAGGTCAAAGTTCATCGAAGAGAGGTGGCAAGGAAATGAAATGCGGAAACAAAATGTGCTTGTTTGAAATAAGACTCTCCTTCTCCACTAGCGCATCATCAGGCAAATTATGTTAACAGAGGGGGTATGTGTATCAAAACAAATGGATCTTCTTGTTCATTGTATAAATGAAAGAATTAGAAGCATGTTGTTTTGAATAAATGTGTGCATGCTTTTCTCAACAAGCTGTTTCAAAGGGGTGGGGTGGACTTCAAAACTCTTCTGCGGTAGAATAGACCGGATGAGGCAATCGAGGATTGGAGCAAACTCCTCCATTTGCCTATTAACAAATTGACACTCTCCTTCATACGGTGACCACTTAATGGTTTCTGGGTCACGGAGGAGAGGAGGACGGAGGAGCATAAGAGAGGACAGGCATTTTGACCAATTGAGAATCTCCCATTGTGTCCTCTTCTGAAGAGTAATGACTTCCTCGAAACATCTGCTTGTCTCATAGAGTCAGGAGATTTTATGATTTTGTTTGGGACTGACTGTATGAAATAAACTTTTCGGTAATGGGGTTAATGGGTTTAGCAGAGCCATGTAATAGTGCTTGGGGGGGCGGGGGGGGGGAAACATCAATCTTTGCCCATTACAGCTAGCAACATGTCTATGTGTTATTAGTTACACTGTAAGTGCCTTAACCCATGATGCCTGCCTTCATTCACCAATTTCCTTCCTTTCGAGAGCCAGGTACCCATTAGTTTCTAGTTGCAACATAGGTTCCCATGGCGACCTGGGTAATACAAGTCAAAGGTAATACTGAGAATGCCTCATAAATATTCCTTCGAAAGCGGAGGCTGATGTAGTGTCTTCAACATGGCACATCACATGTTTGTTTAACCATTCGAATTAGAATACAGCCCCCATAGAGTTGTACATAGAATTCAGTCCTCAGTGAGTGTTTTTCAGCTACACACCGGCTGGGCCTGGTAAGCAGTATGTAAGTGACTCAGCTAAACACGACTGTCGAACACGCAGGTTTTTTTGTTCTACAAGCATGAAAAAAGCGATTAATTATCCAATCAAACTTGATTTATATAGCACATTTCAGATATGGATGCTTAAATGAAAAAATAAAAATGCAATGCAGGAAAGTGAACAAAAACAATAACAAGACCATAAGCCAACAATATACAACAGCCATATGAGTTACTTACGAAACTGCAAAATCAGCATTAACAAGCATACTTGTCCTAAGTCCTAAGCATACTCTTACATATGTACAGTAGGCTCTTAATCGGATTTCTCTGTTACAGAACTTTCCTGCAATGTAGGAAATTCAAATATTGTAGTGTATTTAAGGTTTAAAAAGGCTTCTGAAGTTTGTAAGATGCACTTAGAAATTTCAGACATGATTTCCCCTTATGAAAAATGTATCAGCCCCTACAAAAATGTCCATGAATTATAATCCATATAATAATTCACATTACTGTAAACTGTAGGATTATTTTCCTGCTGTAGCAAACTGGCTCAAATTAAGATCCTACATCTGTATGCCTCATTTGAAGAACCAACTAGAACAAATGTATCATAATCTGGTGTGAAATCTCTCATCAACATTACCCTTCAGGTATTGTTTTAGCACGAGACTATTCCCAGTTTAACCTGTTGGAGATTTTCCTAGTCATGACAGGTTTATCGGTTGCCATGACAATGAATGGGGCTTCCGTGTCAACAAGGGGATGTGGTATACTGTGTACTAGCAGCAACTTGGGTTCATCTGCCTTCTTAATTAACATTGGATTAGCCCCTCGTGTTCATACTGTGACAGAATGAAAACCCATAGGGGAATATCATTTCTCCGGATACAGCTTGGATCCGTTTTTGTTATTGCACTGGTTCTCCATGGCCACAGACATCTTGGCTACATATTGCTTTACACTTCACACCCTCTCCGCCTTGGCTTGTCACCACTCACTTAAACCACACACTAAAAACAGCATCTTATAGAAAGGGTCTTTCATTTTGTGAAACTATTGCCTGCGCTGTGTTACAGCTGCTTTTGCAGTATATCATTATCACATTAGTGTTTCATTTGGAGGGTCTGTGTTGCCCCAGAGGAAAACATGCTTAAATCAGGGGGGAAATACATCAGGAGGCAGATTACGCGCTGGCGCCGTTTAGGGAGTGGACAGCTGTAGACGACCCAATCCATTATTCTGAGCAGAGCAGACAAACCTCTGTAATATCAGCCCCTAATATGCATTTGCTACATGAACTCTCATTTGTTAGCATTCCTCTCTGAGAGTACAAAGGGAGAATAGTAAATTGTAAAGGCTAATTGGTTGCCTTATAAGCTAACCTCGTTTGAACCACAAATGCGCACTCACACGCACGCACACATACGCACAGCAAAACTGTAACTAGGTCACTCAGGAACATTCAATGTTGTCTTGGTAAGCAACTCCATTGTACAGTATATTTGACCTTGTGTTTTAGGTTAAATCACGTAGCGCGTCACCTGTCCTCGGTTGCAACACTCACTACCGAGTTCCAAACAGCCTCTGGAAGCAACTTCAGCACAAGAACTGTTCTTCGGGAGCTTCAAGAGATGGGTTTCCATGCCCGAGCAGCAGCACCCAAGCCTAAGATCACCATGCACAATGCCAAGTGTTGGCTGGAGTGGTGTAAAACCTGGCACCATTGGACTCTGGAGCAGTGGAAACGCCTTCTCTGGAGTGATGAATTATGCTTCACCATCTGGCACTCCAACGGACAAATCTGGGTTTGGCGGACGCCAGGAGAATGCTACCTGCCCGAATGTATAGGACTAACTGTAAAGATTGGTCGATAAGGAATAATAGTCTGGGGTTGTTTTTCATGGTTCGGGCTAGGCCCTTTAGTTTCAGTGAAGGGAAATCTTAATGATACAGCATACAATGACATTCTAGACGATTCTGTGCTTCCAACTTTGTGGCAAAAGTTTGGAGAAGGACTTTCCTGTTTCAGCATGACAATGCCCCCGTGCACAAAGCGAGGTCCATGCAGAAATGGTTTGTCGAGATCGGTGTAGAAGAACTTGACCGTACTGCACAGAGCCCTGACCTCAACCCCATCAAACACCTTTGGGATGAATTGGAATGCCGACTGTGAGCCCGGCCTAATCGCCCAACATCAGTGCCCGACCTCACTAATGCTCTTGTGGCTGAATGGAATCAGGTCCCCGAGCAATGTTCCAACATCTAGTGGAAAACCTTCCCAGAAGAGTGGAGGCTGTTATAGCAGCAAAGAGAGGAACAACTCCATATTAATGTCCATGATTTTGGAATGAGATGTTCGATGAGCAGGTGTCCACATACTTTTGGTAAAAATAGTTTACCTGTCAGTTCATATACACAACAAGTAGGTCACATGGGCGAGAGGTGCTGTGCCGTGAGGTGTTGCTTTATTTGTTTTTTTTAAACCAGGTTTGCTGTTCACTAAGGTGGAAGGGAGTTATGCACTCATGGCTTTGTATAATACTATACATTTCCTTGGTTGGTTTCATTTCCTGAATTGGTTCTGGATATTCAATGTCTGTTTTTTTGTGTGTTTTTTTTACCCATCTACCAATAGGTGCCCGTCTTTGTGAAGTGGTTCAATCTGGGATTGAAATTCACTGTTCGACTGAGGGACCTTACAGATAGTTGTATGTGTGGGGTACATAAAAAATCATATTAAACACTATTATTGCACACAGTGAGTCCATGCAACTTATTATGTGACTTGTTAAGACCATGTTTACTCCTGAACTTATTTAGGCTTGTCGTAACAAAGGGCTTGAATACTTCTGGACTCAAGACTTTCCAGCTTTTCATTTTGTAGTAATTTGTAATTCATTCTAAAAACACAATTCCAATTTGACATCATTGCCAGTGACACAAATCTCAAATTAATCCATTTTAAATTCAGGCTGTAACACAACAAAATGTGGAAAAAGTCAAGGGGTGTGAACACATTCTGAAGGCACAGTATGTTGCTGTAGCTGCCCTGGGCCTTTCTTCACTCAATTTGTTGCAATTTTCACTTCCTCAATAGGGTTTCCCAAAGAAAATGTCACAAACACTGGCCACTGCAGGACCTCTCTTAAACCATACAATCCCAATCTCCCCCAAAATCTACACGTTCACAGAAAGAAGAGAAAGGAAAGATGTGGAAATTTGAGACACATTTGGCAGGGCACCATATGTATGATATACAGTATATTTCTTGGTAAATATACAGTTACATTTCTATACAGTTATATTTCTATATTTCACAGATCACTGCAAAGACAGGTATATGTTTAAGTGTTACGAATTCGGAGTTACTGGACAACGAACAACATCCTCTTTGCTAAGCATCCCCTGCAAGATCAGCTCATTCATTTCAGGGAATTGAACTAAATCTGAGTGAACCATTCTCCAACCTATGCATGAGTTATGTTGATTGAGGTCCTGAATTAAAGTGAGTGTGGATTGATTGATTGATTGATTGATTGATTGATTGATTGATTGAGGCCAAATTCTTTCTGTCTATTATTGAGAAAGGGTGAATCCTCAGTGAGAATCGTAGCCTAATTAACCCTTTGGCTTTCACCTGAGGAGAACACTCATTGACCTGGAAGCAGTTGTAATTACTAAAAAGCCTTTCTAAATGATGAATAACAATGGCTCATATTACGCATCAACATAAATAGTGGGCTAACCTCCTGCCTACACTTGGGTAAGAGAGCAGTCCCATGAATATTTACAAAAGTAAATTAGCACAATCAATCTAATGTAATGATGTTGATTTAGAACTCTGATGTACTGTATGTAAAGGCTGATAGGAACAAAATTCCTGAAATCCATTTTACATTGACATTTTAGTCATTTAGCAAGAAGCTCTTATTCTAGCGACTTACAGTAGTGACTGCATACATTTTTTCTTTCCATCCATTGGCATATGTAAATCATTGTGGACCATTAAGCAAAAATGTTCCCAGTGACTGGCCTATCAGTGATCCGAGGAACTGGCGCTCTGCGTGATACAATCAACATGACAGGAACCCGAGGGGTTAACATGGTTCACCACAAAATAAGCAGTGGTGGAAAAAGTACCAAATTGTCATACTTGAGTAAAAGTAAAGGTACCTTAATAGAAAATAACTTAAGTCATGATTAAAAGTCTAAAAGTATCTGGTTTTAAATGTACTTTAGTACAGTGGGTGAAAAAGTACTAAATTGTCATACTTGATTAAAAGTTCAAGTAAATGCTATACATCAAAATCCTTACATTAACCAAACAGATGGCACAATTTATTGTGTTTAAAAAAAATGGACAGCCAGGGGCACACTCCAACACTCAGGGGACCATTTACAAACGCAGTATTTGTGTTAAGTGAGTCCACCAGATCAGAGGCAGTAGGATGCTGTGTGAATTGGACCATTTTGCTGTCCTGCCTAAGCATTGGAAACGTAATAAGTACTTGTGGATGTCAGGGAAAATGGAGACGAGTAAAAAGCACATTATTTTCTTTAGGATTGTAGTAGAGTAAAAGTAGAGGTTGCCAAAAATACAAATAGTATAGTAAAGTATAGATACCCCCAAAAATGTAAGTGGTACTTCAAAGTATTTTTACTTAGTTACTTTACACCACTGCAAATACGCTTGAACACGTCTGATCAAGGTTCAGTGCACATAACCTGAAATTGAGTGTTGTTTAAGGACAGTAAAGTAACAATTAAAAGCAATAGGACAATAACAGATAAGGAAGGTAATGGTTTGAACTGAGACATGTTTTTTCCCCCCACTGCATCTATGTCAAGGGGCTTTGTGTGTGTGTGTGTGTGTGTGTGTGTGTGTGTGTGTGTGTGTGTGTGTGTGTGTGTGTGTGTGTGTGTGTGTGTGTGTGTGTGTGTGTGTGTGTGTGTGTGTGTGTGTGCGTGCGTGTGACATAATTAAAAATAATCTAAAAGTGCACATTTGTAATTGGATTATAGGAATTGAAAGCTGACTGTGAGTGTGTGCACTGTACATTCGTGCGCACGTGTGTGTTTTGGATTCTTTTTAAGAGGGGTTTTACTATCCCATTCATTTATTGGATTAGAGTTTACAAGCTGTAGACTTGTCATTAAGGTCAAGTATTTACATAGCGCTTGTCACGGTTAACACAAATCACATTTTATTGGTTGCATATGTAACGGATGTGAAATGGCTAGCTAGTTAGCGGTGGTGCGCGCTAATAGCGTTTCAACCGGTGACATCACTTGCTCTGAGACCTTGAAGTAGTGGTTCCCTTTGCTCTGCAAGGGCCACGGCTTTTGTGGAGCGATGGGTAACGATGCTTCGTGGGTGTCAGTTGTTGGTGTGTGCAGAGGGTCCCTGGTTTGAGCCCGGGTATGGGCGAGGGGACGGACTAAAATTATACTGTTATACATACACATATTTAGCAGATGTTATCGCGGGTGTAGCGAAATGCTTGTGTAGCGTGTGGTTTGATGGCGGGAAGTGGGCATTCCTTTCTTTGCATGTCTCACATGATCCAATTATAGTCTTGACCTACTGTATCCCGCCTAAACCATCATCCCTGGATGATTTGGGAGGATGGCTTCAAATGGTAATATTCCAGTAGTCTCTTATTACTGTTAGATCGAGTAGCTGGTCAGCGTGCACATTTAAAATTGGTTCTGGGTGCCAAGATTTGGTATTCTAGTGATGTTTCTATATCTTTGGCACTTTCTTTTCTTGTTTGTAGTGCAAACGTGGAAATCAGTTCTCTGCAGATGAGCGTGGAATGATCAACCCCATGTTTTGAGAGTTACTGGCAGTTAGCCAAACGTAGACAACCGTAGACCATCTCCAGTAGCTGTCAACCTCTTTGTGACAAAGAAGAGGTGAAATTGGAATGCTGATTGTTTCGTTCAATAATGCCTTTCAACATGAAAAAGCTGATTGTGGGATCAAACTGGAACAAACCTCCTGTTCCACTGTTGTTGCACACAGCAATCTGTGAGATACATTGGAAGCAATGCCTTTTAGTTTAAAAATGCTAAAGGCTGGAGAACGTTCGCCATCAAAGGCCCCGGAGGGTTGCAAGTTCAAATCCCTGACAAGGTACAAATCTGTCATTCTGCCCCTGAACAGACAGTTAACCCACTGTTCCTAGGCCGTCATTGAAAATAAGAATTTGTTCTTAACTGACTTGCCTGGTTAAATAAAGGTAAATAATAGTAATTCCCACTTTTGCAGATCACATCAAACATGTATCATTCCACAATGAGATATTCAGAGTCCATTTTTTGTTGTAATTCAGTACAAAAAGTATTAAAAGGACCCCACCTGAGGGCAATGCCCGCCCCTATTTCTATATAATTCCTGTTCTAGAGCGGAATTGCTTGTTGAGGTTCCACCTCCGAAGACTGACGCAGGCTACTTACAGTATACTGTCTATAAAATTGTATATACGGTACCAGTCAAAAGTTTGGACACACCTACTCATTCCAGGTTTAAAAAAAT
Source organism: Oncorhynchus keta (assembly GCF_023373465.1). Lineage (NCBI taxonomy): Eukaryota > Metazoa > Chordata > Actinopteri > Salmoniformes > Salmonidae > Oncorhynchus > Oncorhynchus keta. Next base: position 13,788,280 of record NC_068423.1, read on the forward strand.
GTTTACTATTTTCTACACTGTAGAATAATAGTGAAGACATCCAAACGATGAAATAACACATATTGAATCATCTAGTAACTAAAAAAGTATTACATATTTTATATTTGAGATTCTTCAAAGTAGCCACACTTTGCCTTGATGAAAACTTTGCACACAGCTGTTTCAAGAAAATTGAATGTTAATCTCTTGACCATAAGCCACCTCCAACTATGTTTTAGAGAATTTGACAATACGTCCAACCGGCCTCACAACCGCAGACCACATGTATGGCGTTGTGAACAGAGTGCCCATTGGTGGCAGTAGGATTATGTTATGGGCAGGCATAAGCTACGGACATCCTTAATATAGTAACACATATAGGTTATGGATGACATTGCGCAGTGGCTGGTGTCAAAATATAAATCACTCAGACTGAAAAGATCTCCAATTGAATATCAAGAGGGATTGAAAAACAGTTGGGTGCTCTAGTCAGTGATTGGACTGACTGCTTTGTTTACATGTCATTTGAACACACGATGGAAGCTAAAATAATTACTATTGCCCTTTCGCCGCTCTAGTCCTCCACTCTGCCCCTTCAATCCCCTACACACAACGCACACACACACATAAATTCGATCAGACTGTCAGATGAGCCTATGATGGACTAGCTGCTTTGTTCCGGGGGAAAACACTGTTGCTCAGTGTGATCAAACGGAAATGTGTAGGGTGCTGCCATCAAAGACAGCAACTCCCCATATCAAACCTCCCAGATCCCATCTGCTGTACATCAGTCAGTCACACACCATGTTGACAAGGGTTTAGCAACGAAGGATCCATCTTTATTCCCTCACACGGGTGATTTCAATCGATAGTTGAGTCCATCCAATGTACATGTCACAAGTGCTAGCATTAAATGTTCTGAAAACATATCCTAATACACCCGATAGTGTGCTTTTCTCTAAAAATATTTGTCTGGAAGATTAGATGATGTGACTGATGTTTGACTGAACCGAGCCAGTAAGCATACATTCTGCTCAGCCATGTCCATGCAGCTCTTAGATGAGATGGAAATGGGTGAAATAGACAGAATTTTTCTGAATCATCGTTGATGCCTTGGATGCATATATCATCATGCCTCATGATTTGTCAAACCCTGTGCCATTTAATGTGTGAGTTCTCTCTAACAGCAGAAATAGCATAATTCTTATATATGTGCTCTTACCACCTAGGAAAGGATCCATATGCTATTGATGGAAATATCTCTCAGTCATGATATAAATCTTAGTGCTCTGTTTAATGGGAAAAAGAGGGGGATTATTTAGGCCGAATGGAAGCAAAAGTCGTCATGTTTTAGCACGTCACCTTAATATAAATCAACGGACAGTTTTGGAATCATCATCATTGGGGTCATGGTAAAATACATATTTTGGAAGTTATTAAATCAAATCCTTATATAAGCTAGCCAGTTTGTTGTCTCTAGGCAGTAACATGTGGAGCTCTTCCTACTGATACAATATGACAGAAAATTCAATCCCCTCCCATATTGCACTTGGATACGACCCAAACTTCTGCTTTGCAGACAGGCTTTCTCACATTATTAATAACAATTTCCCATCTGCTATCTGTAGAGTATTTAACATTGCCCAAGTGTTGAGCCCTGTCTCCAAGTCCTCCCTCAGCGTTCGGTCCAAATTATTGTCAGTCAGATGTGTAGGTTTTCTGGGTCCATACAAAACTGCTGTAGACTATAGAATACCTTCAAGGTGTATCATTATAAGCAGACAATAAGCATGGCATGTGATAAGAATCGTTATATTTTATTAATAGCCTCATATTTTCATCTCATAGGTGTCATTTATTTTAGGGTATTTAATAGTTTGATTGAAAATGGTTTTGTCTTATTGAGAAAAGCTCATGGTCCTCACCTAACCTCATCTCCCATCGGGTAAGGCAAGTCAGGTACTTGAGGTCTTTCATTCTTCTTTGTGAAGGGAGGAGCTGGACCGCGTCCTCGGTGAACCTAGCCTATATGAGGACGAGAATAACGCACCACGCCAGACTTGTATCAGTGTGAATGCCAGGGGATGCTCAACATCTCCACACTAGGCTACATTCATTCTTATGGTCTCACATTCAAATCGAATATTGCTACTTTTAAAGACGTTTTTAGAATCAGAGGTAGATGTGTTTGTACTTTACAGTGTTAGTCCTGTAGAGAGTGGTAGTCCTGTAGAGAGCGGTAGATAGCTAGTTTTATGAAATTGTTTTATGCGGGCCCAGAGCATTGCATTGGCCCAGAGCAGTGTGCGCCCCATACTGTACATATGCGGAGGGAGGAGCAATAGTATATCTCTTGATTCCATTTCCCTGTCGTGGCAGCCTACCGAAACGTTACTGGAGCACCTTTTTACACATACCTCATGGGAAATCCCAAATAACGAGCACCTTGTGACTTTGTTTAAGTGCAAATTAGGAACCGCACGAGACGTTTTGACGGCAAGCGGCGCTTTGCAGAGGAATTTTTTAAAATAGAAAAGCCCGGTACTGTGCAGTTGCATACCCTACCACTCCACTTGCGCTTTATACGGAGAGGCTTTGACTTTTTCATCCTCGTTTCAGTCTCAAAACAACCGTATTCCCGTCCAAAACAGTAGAAGAACCTGACGGTGAGTCTCATTGGCACATATTTACTTTCAAACGTGTTCTACCCACCTTGCATGTCGCATTTGTGCGTATTTTTCTGTCCAACCTAGCCCCAGTAGCTGCATGGTTTGACAGATCAGCAGCGTTATGTAGGCTACAGTATAGCTTCACCTTGGCCTCCTACAGTGTGCGTGCTAAAATATAATTCGCCGCAATTACTGTTGTACTGTTGTTGTAGTGTTTATTTAATTTATTGTCTGATGTAGTTGTCGATGCAGATAGTCCGTGTGCAATGTGTTCACATAATCAACTGAGGGGCCTAACTTGTATTTATTAATTTATGATACTACACACACACACACGCACACGCACACGCACACGCACACACACGCACGCACGCACGCATCTGTCGATTATTATGCAGGTTGTGTGGCTTTGTGTGTAGGAGGTTCAAATATTATTTTAGCAAGTAAGTGTCATATTGTTCAAATCTGGTGCAGGTATGTTTGTAGCACAGTTGCAGCAAATACTTTGGCTAACTGCCAACTTCTAAGGGTTACAGTACAAACTACACATCACATTTGCTATGATACCGCAGAATGAAACGGATAATTCTAGGCCTATAGCTCCATGAATATTGATTTCTGACAGTCATAGGGCATACCAAAAATATGGGCCTGGGAAATATCATGGAACACATGACAGTTACGCACAGCCATATCATTTAGTCTCGTTTGGGAAATTCCTGTGTAATGTCAATAGCTTGGTACAACGTTACTTACTATTCTATTATAATAAATGTGTCTGTTTTCTTAGTGCTGTCATACAGTAATGTCCATTTAAATGTTGCCTGGCTATCCAAACTCTATGCTCTGGCCAAATGCAACACCACGCCCATGGACATTACAATTTCTTCTCCTCAATCAGTCAATAGTGTACAACTGCAGCCTGCAATTCGGGGCGTTCCTGCATCTGGTCATTCCTGGCTCTGCAGGAATGCCCCCCCCCCCCTCAAGCAAATCCATTCTAGACCGTCTGATTGGTCCCAGAAACAGATGGGTTGGGCCAGACCCAGAACACACATGGGTAAAGCAGCGTTTTGAAAATGTGTCATTGGCTTTGATACTCTGATTGGTCGAAATGATCCAATCACTGATGGCTTTGTTTTTGCACACATGGGGACCATTTCTAGTAGCCTAGGGTCCAGGAAAAATGTGGCCTTTTATAAGCGCATTTCATGCAATTATACATCATTATGCAGGACTGGATACTTTTGTAATACGGCACAACTGATGGAAATGACAGGCTACTTTGACACTGACCAACTGAGAATCTGAGATCAATAAAAACAACCTTGACTTGAATCCATCAATAGCCTGGACCTCGGTGTGTGTGGAGACACACATATTGTACAATAGGACAAGAAAATTATAGTCCTAAAAAAGCTTTTCAGTTTCACTGACTCGCCCAATAATGCACAGCTCGCTATGCGCTCGTGCCAAAGCCTACTTCTCTCTTGTTTTACTTAAAACAATGTTTGCTCAATAGGCCTATTTGGAAGTTGATTAAATATTAAGGTAGCTTAAAGCAGACAGAGTAGAGTCTTCTCTCTTCAGCAGGAGCCATTTTGCTTTCCAACCACATCTAGGCAATAAAAAAATAAAAAGCTATTGATCCTCTGTGGCTACATTATAGGACTACTCGGGTGCAGTAGGCTATTCTGAAAATGTCATTTATTTCTGAACAGACAGCAGTAATTCTATAACTTTGGCACATGTATTTACATTTATCAGGGGTGCTGCAGCACCTTCAGCAACATTCCCGCAGCTAAGGAAATGATTAAGTGCTATCAGCCAACCAGGCCGAATATTGATGGCGATGTAAATCAAGTGTTATCAAGTGTTAATCAAATGTTATGCTGCTGTGGCAGTACTGTTGATATTTAAACTAATTAGCTTGCTACACACGCTCGACCGGGCGCGCACAATCTCCATTAAGGGCAGACCAATGGACGGGGTGGGGGTGGCGAACTTGACGATGTCACAGCGACTTGGGGGCAGTGGGTTCAGAACAACGCCATACAAGTGGTAGGTCAAATATCAGAGATGCTGATAGCTGTTTACATTTGGGAGGGAGATATTTCCCAGCTCTATGATAAAACCCAATACATCGAGTCCTTTGACTTTCATCCAGATTTCCACCTACACATGAATCATTACCTAGGTGTTTAAAACTCTTGTCTTCTTTGCCTCTGTTGATTAGCCTTGGCCCTTGGCCAAATCAGACATTACACCATAAACATGTTTCTGAAAGCAAATAAACCCTGTGTGGGCTTTGGAATGTTTCTGTATGCCAATGATTTCATTTGTGTACAGTAACTCAGCCTCCTACATCTTGGGTTCTGTCACTTTCAGATGGGATGATAAAGGGGTGTCCTGACTGTCTGCGGTCACCAAAGATCCCATGCCACTTATCGTAAAAGTAAGGGTGTTCACCCCGGTGTCCTGGCTAAATTCACAATCTGGCCCTCATACCATCATGGCCACCTAATCATCCCAGGCTTCTAATTGGCTCATTCATCCCCCCCTACTCTCTCCTGTAACTATTCCCCAGTTCGTTGCTGTAAATGAGAATCTGTTCTCACTCAATTTACCTGGTAAAATAAGAGTTAAAGATACAACAAAAATGCACTAATGTGTACAGGTTTACATGGTTTATTATGTGTGTATTAGTGCATACTGTTGATGTTTAGTACGGGGGGATATCAGTAACTCCCTAGAAAGGCAGGAACCTAGGAAGAAACCTAGAGAGGAACCAGACTCTGAGGGGTGGCCAGTCCTCTTCTGGCAGTGCCGGATGGAGATTATAACAGTACATGGCCAAGATGTTCAAACGTTCATAGATGACCAGCAGGGTCAAATAATAATAATCACAGTGGTTGAAGATGGTGCAAAAGGTCAGCACCTCAGGAGTAAATGTCAGTTGGCTTTTCATAGCCGAGCATTCAGAGTTCGAGACAGCAGGTGCTGTAGAGAGAGAGAGAGTCGAAAACAGCAGGTCCGGGACAAGGTAGCACGTCCGGTGAACAGGTAAGGGTTCCATAGCCACAGGCGGAACAGTTGAAGCTGGAGCAGCAGCACGACCAGGTGGACTGGGGACAGCAAGGAGTCATCAGGCCAGGTAGTCCTGAGGCATGGTCCTAGGGCTCAGGTCCTCTGGGAGTGAGAGAGAGAATTAGAGGGAGTGTACCTACATTCAAACAGGATGCTGTATAAGACAAGAGAATTACACCAGATATAACAGACTGACCCTAGCCCCCCGACACATACACTATTGCAGCATAGATACTGGAGGCTGAGACAGGAGGGGTTGGGAGACACTGTGGCCCCGTATGACGATACCCCCGGACAGGGCCAACCAGGCAGGATATAAGCCCACCCACTTTGCCAGAGCACAGCCCCACACCACTAGTGGGATATCCGCAAAACACCAACTTACTACCCTGAGACAGGGCTGAGTATAGCTTATGAAGATCTCCCCCATGGCACAAACCTGACTACTTCATGAAGCTGTTTGAGAGAATGCCAAGAGTGTGCAAAGCTTTCATCAAGTCAATGGGTGGCTACTTGGAAGAATCTGAAATATAAAATATATTATAATTTTTTTTCACACTTTTTTGGTTACTACATGATTCCGTATGTGTTATTTCATAGTGTTGGTGTCTTCACTATTATTATACAATGTGTAAAATAAAGAAAAACCCTTGAATGAGTAGGTGTGTCCAAACTTTTGACTAGTACTATATTCACACCCTTGAGTCAATACATGTTAGAATCACTTTTAGCAGTGATTACAGCTGTGAGTCTTTCTGGGTAAGTCTCTAAGAGCTTTCCACACCTGGATTTTACAATATTAGCATTTTTTTTTATAGCTCTGCCAAGTTAGAAAGCCATTTTCAAGTCTTGCCGTAGATGTTCTAGCTGATTTAAGTCATAACTGTAACTGGGCCACTCAGCAACATTCAATGTCATCTTTGTAAGCAACTCAAGTGTATATTTGGCCTTGTTTATTATCCTGCTGAAAGGTGGATTTGTTTCCCAGTGTCTGTTGGAAAGGATACTAAACCAGGTTTTCCTCTAGGATTTTGCCTGTGCTTACCTCTATTCTGTTTCTTTTTATCCTAAATATCTCCTTAGTCCTTGCCGATGACAAGCATAGCCATAACATGATGCAGCCACCATCATTCTTGAAAATATGAAGAGTGGTACTCGGTGATGTGCTGGATTATCCCCAAACATAAAGCTTTGTATTCGGGACATAGAGTTCATTTCTTTGCACATTTTTATCAGTTTTACTTTAGTGCCTAACTACAAACAGGATGCATGTTTTGGAATAATTTTATTCCATACAGACTCTCTTCTTTTCACTCTGTCATTTAGGTTAGTATTGTGGAGTAACTACAATGTTTTCTCCTCTCACAGCCATTCAACTCTGTAACTGTTTTAAAGACACCGGATGGTGAAATCCCTAAGCGGTTTCCTTCCTCTCTGTCAACGGTATCTTTGTAGTGACTGGATGTATTGATACACTTGCATTGATATTTTAGTAATTTAGCAGACGTTTTATCCAGAGTGGCTTACAGTAGTGAGTGCATACAGTTTTTGTACTGGACCCCCATGGGAATCGAACCCACAACCCTGGCGTTGCAAGCTCCTTGCTCTACCAACTGAGCCACACCATCCAAAGTGTAATTACTAACTTCACCATGCTCAAAGGGATATTCAATGTATTTTTTTACCCATCTCCCAATAGGTGCCCTTCTTTTCGAGTCATTGGAAAACCTCCCTGGTCTTTGTGGTAGAATCTGTGTTTGAAATTCACTGCTTGACTAAGGAACCTTACAGATAACTGTATGTGTGGAGTACAGAGATTAGGTATTCATAAAAAATTATGTTAAACACTATTATTGCACACAGAGTGAGTCCATGTAACACATTATGTGACTTGTTAAGCAAATTTGTATTTAGGCTTTGCCATAACAAAGGGATTGAATACTTATTGACTCAAGACATTTCAGCTTTTCCTCCTCATTTGCCCCTCGGTCTCTCTCTGTATGGGGCAGTGGTGCTGGAAGCTTAGATAAAGTGAGATGGAGTTCAGTTATATAAGCAGGCTATGCAGTGCAGCCGATGTCCTGATCTGAATCCACTCTATTATGATGTCAGAGAGAGCAGAGAAGAGGAGACTACAGAGAGACCGTGACATACTGGGTAGTCAAACACGTCAAGCCCTTTCCTGAACAGTCTGGGCTGAGAGTGAAAGTGGGCAATGGGGCCAGACTGGAATTTGTCCGGATTCCATTACTTACCTCTACAATATCGACTAAGACTGGACAATGTACTGTCTTTGAGAAATATGATATTTTTTTGGGTTACAATGTTCTTCGCTTTGACAGTGAATGGTTTTCATGTCGACTTGACCTGAATACTGTGCAGCAGAGTTAGTCATCCCACACATGTCCCCGGAGTGCTCTCGCGTGATTGTCCCTGCTCATGTTTATGACTAATTAGATTATGTCACCGATTTATGCCATGCGCTGACAGGTTGCTCTCGTGGTCTCCGTTCAGAAAGGTGCAGGCAGTCCAGCACAAAATGCCATCAGCTGATCTGTATGTTTTTGCTCTGCGAATGACAGCATTTGGGGCACATCGTCTTTACAACGGATAAGCTTCTCTCAAAACATTTTATATCAAAGTCCATTTGAATGATTAAGATGAAGGTAATGTAGAGTTGGTCCCATAGATGTGAGCGGATAACAGTTGAGATTGTTTGACTGGCTAAACAATAGCCAGCGTTGTCTGTCCTGAGATATGCTCACATACCATTGTGCATCCAATTTGTTGATCCGCCGGGTTGAATTGAATTGGACTGACCTTCTCCCAAAGGCTTTAAATGTGCACTTTTGATAAATGAGTGTTATAACAGTGTGTGACAATGCCAACGTTTACCATTTTTATTTTATTAACACGGTTGACCAAAATGTCATCTTTCTCCCAGAGGTAGAGTTGAAACATGTCCTGGCCCGATGCATTAGAGGTTGTTTTGTGCAGTTACCAACAAGTGACTATCTTTAAGCAACAAGGTCCCCCTGGGGGTTTGTGGTATATTGGCCATATACCACAAACCCCTGAGGTGCCTTATTGCTATTATAAACTGGTTATCAGTGTAATTAGAGCAGTAAAAATACATGTTTTGTCATACCCGTGGTATACTGTCTGATATGCCATGGATGTCAGTCAATCAGCATTTAGGGCTCGAACCAGCCAGTTTATAATCCCTTTATACTCTCTTCACCATACTTCTGTGTTTGACACACTCCCATTGATTTCTAGTCAATAGTAACCACGTTTTATCCTGTCTAGCAACTATATTTCTGTTCATTTATTTTCTGTGAAATCTGAAAACTTTCTGAAATTTTAATCTCAATTCTAGATTAATCACACTTCTGTAGTTATTCCACTCTAGCAAGGACAATGTGTGAAGTGCACCAGAGTACACAAAGGCAATGTTATCAAAAAGCAGTATCCCCCATTATAGGTCAAAAGAGTATGGTGGTGAATATTCGTGGATACAAAACATTTTTCATACACAATCATGGTACCAATACTGGTTTCTATTTCACCAGATGTATTTCCTTTAGCCGATTATTTGAAAATTGCACACAGAAGGATAAGGATAAATTGCAGCCTGCAGTACCTCGGTCGGTCTTCAATTTGAGATACTCAGAGGGGACAGCACTGAGCTTGCCTGCAAAGTCACTTCCTAGAATAGCTTAAACTGTGCAATGTTTCCAAAAACTCCTCCGTGAAGCAAGATGGCAACGCACTAAAACGACACTTCCTGATCTTCAAATGCCCACTGAGACTTCACATAGGAAACAATGGGGTGACGTCATTGATGGCTTTGTCAATTCATTTTACGGTATATGGCAGTGGTCACCAACCAGTCGAGCGCAGTAGGTGCACTTGATTCAAAAGTTCCCATTTTTTTAGCCATTTCCTTTGTCTGAAAAGACAAACTCCACTTACCAGGCGGACCGGGAGATCTGTGGCTAAATAAATTGAGTGTGCCAACTGCGCTGGCCAATCGGATCGCTAAAAAAAAATGTGTGCCTACCTAAAGCTTCCATGACCCTGGCCACAGCTATTTCATAAAAACAATTACTATAGATAGCGATTTCTTTTAAAACAATTACTATACATAGACTATCAAAGAATAGCTACAGCAAAGAGCTGCTGTTTTAATGAGCGAGTTCATGTTTAACTTTTTATTCAGCACTGCCCCCCAAAAATGATTAAACACTATTACAAAACATAAAACGCACTTCTCTCTACTTCAGTTCGCGCTGCAACTGCATGAATGCGTAGCCAAGTGTATCGATAGCCCTTCGTTTGTACTATTATTAGCAGCTCGTTGTGTCTATTTTAATATCGAGGAGTATTTCACTTTCTCTGGTCATAGGAACAACGTGAATTTGTGCCTGAGGCAGATGTGTTACCGACTTGAGTTTCGCCATCAGGTCGAAGACAAGACGGTGTCCCCTCTCCTGGTCAGTCTCACCGGAGGAAAGGAAGGAGAGAGCAGGGGTCGTGAGAGGCGGACCCTCTGCTTATCTCTCCCTCCCTCTGCTGAGACTAATACCTTGTTCAAGACAACTGGGAACTCGGAAATCTCCGACTTCAGTGTGTTCAAGACAACTGGGAACTCGCAGGTGCTACACAAATTCATATATTTTCTAATCAAGTTTTTAAATATAATACGGTCTGAGAAGAACAATATTGGCAGGCCAGGCATGTAGCCAATATTCTGTGATAATGTATTAAACCTACTGTTCAAACCTCATTCCTACAGAACTGTTTTTATTAGGTTCATGTTTTTATGGTAGATCTCGGCTTGCTTTCTGACTGCAAAAGTGATCTTGACTCAGAAAAGGTTGGTGACCACTTGTCTATGGTTTAACCAGTAGAAAGGGGTCAAACGACATGAGGTCAGATGAGACTTAAATGGTTTAGGGTTGTCATTGTGACTCGCCATTGGCTGAGGTGAAGAAGGGGCTATTTACTGAGTGCGGGTTGTCATTTCTGTGTGACCAATGGTTTTCCTCAGGCACCATTTCAGTTGAGCTTCTACGTCACCCCAAGCTTAAAGTTGCATTGTGCAGAAACCGCTCCACCATTTTCTGGTTGTTAAAAGTATAATAGTTCACCTAATTTCAGTTTGTGACAAAATAAGATAGTATAGTGTAGAGAATCATTGTACCATCTGAACCTCTGAAATATATTTTCCATAACCACAAATATTGTTGTTTCATCTGTTTGAAGGGGGTGTACAAAACTGAACGTAAAAGACTCAAAAGCAAAACTTAAGAACAAGAAGCATATAAATAGCAGACATAGAACAGATCCACTACTTCTTAGACTTGCTTTCAAGTAGAATGACCGATCTATAACTCATTCTATGTGAATTTGGTCAGGTCTCCCAAAAAGTGACAAATTGTTCTATGTTGCTTTTCTTCTTGAATGCAATGATTGATTTTGGGCACCAAACTTTTTCAGCCCACATACAATGAACTTCATGAACCGTAGGTACCTGTTCACCTCTCAGTGTGAACTTGAGTGAAGTGGCGGCTGAGTTCCTTACACTACCAATGAAGCTGAACTTTGACTGGCTGCTTTCAGCCTGTTCATAGGACAACGCAGCCCTTAACTGCTGATAAGCTTGCCTGGCGTCTTTGAGATAACGCACACTACCACAGACGACAACGCGCCCACACAAACAGACCACTACCAACAAACCGTCTGCGTCTCGCCTTCAGAGGCAAATGTGTGGCTTTCCAAAGATTTTTTCGTCTCTGTTCTTTCAGCTCCAGCCAAGTTAAGCCAAGCCTCCTCTCTTCATTTCCTAGCAGGCAGGGTCCCCATAACTTTTCTGTCTCTGCTCGTTTTTATTTGCTTTTTCTTCTCGGCTGGGATTTCCATGCAAATGGATGCCAGACAGCGCCCTCCTCCACCTCTCTTGCCACTCCTAGTATGATCATGACTGCGAGACTTCCATGAGCCCACTCTCTGCCTCAGGGCCTCTCTCTCAATTCAATTCAAGGGGCTTTATTGGCATGGGAAACATATGTTAACATTGCCAAAGCAAGTGAAGTAGATAATATACAAAAGCCTCTCTCTCTTTCTTTCTCTCTCTCTGCCTCTCTCTCTCTCTCTGCCTCTCTCTCTCTCTGCCTCTCTCTCTCTGCCCCTCTCTCTCTTTCTGTCTTAATCTGTAGCCGACTTCAGCTCACAGGGACACGATAAGGTATAAAACGTCCCTTTATTGGACATGGGGAGTTGAGGCTGTTTTTACACATATCAAAAGCAGTCATGTAGCCCTGGTTACGACTGCTTGTTCCCTCCAGCTCTACAACCTCTTTCATGAGCTGGAAGATTTGGCGCGAGGCGCGGGAGCATTATTTTTGCCAGGGCGACGGCTTTACGAGTCGGAGTCCATCTGACACTGTCTGGCATGGGCCCATTTTAGTAGCCTCTCTGTTTGTGTTTACACACTGGGAGAGAAATGAAGTCGTGACGGATTTGCGGAGATGTCACAGGCAAGCAGAGTAGCAACCCTGAATGGCGTAGCATGATTCAGTATAAATATACACCGGTCTTCTCTGGCCTACAACTACTGTAGTTTAATCTGCTCAGAATAGCAATATCATCATTTAAACCACAAGTAGTAGTCTAATCTTGACTCTTTTTAAAATTGTATTATTATTATTTTTTTTACAAAATAGTCCCTAAGGTATAATTGTTTCCTTGTAGTCATGAATGCTTCAAACAGCAAGGCTCAGATCAACATGGCAGTGTCAACATAAATGCTATTGTTTTACATGGGTTTTCTGTATAAATAAACTTTTATATACCCCTATATCACACACTCACAAACTGCAAACCTTGTGTACAATTAATTAGTTAGAGAGAAGTCTCATGTCACTTTCATTTTCACCCCCTGTAGCTTTATAATCGTGGCAAAGTTGGTTCCTGTTTCAGTCACGTCTTTGGCCATGTGAACGTGGGTCAAACAAAACCACCCTAATGATTGGTTGACAAGTAGTGCCTCCCACAATGCAGGCGATTCCTGCAAGTTGCAGTTGGTGAGAAGCAACTGCAGTGAATTGAAGGCGACTTCATAAAGAACTGCATAAACTGTGATCACTGGAGTTTTGTCAAATTCCTGCAGTCGACAATTTTTATAACCATAATGCAACACACTTTAAAAGGCAATGACACCGACTTGACAAAAGTTATCCAATCGAACGCGCCCAATAATGCCTCCACATAAAGACCCTATGAGTATTCTAAATGTATAGATAGTTTGTAATAGTGGGCACTTTGAATACAGTGTTGTTTGACCTTAATGAAAAAAGCTTTTTCATTTGGTGTCATGTCAAACCAGACTGTGGTGGGCACTACGTTCTAACTATAGGATTAGAATGATTCTGACAGTTTACCCAAGTGTTTCAATGTAAATCACAAGTCAAATCATAATTGTAATATTTTGTTAAAAATAAGGCCTAGATGTTTTGCCCATATCGTGCAGCCCTACGTGGCAGTGTGGAAATACATTTTTGGTTGAAGTTTGATGGAACAGTATAAAACCATCAGAATGGAGAAAGACCCATTGAAGTCACTTAGAATGTATGTGGTCACACCCTAGGGTCACGCACTACTCATAAAGCAAATGTAGAAATTAAGAACCTGTCAAACACAGTCCTACTGTAAAAAAATCTGACATTTTGGCCATATCGGCTAGACCGAATTAAAGGGGATGATTAGAATGTTGGCAGCGGACCAAGTTCTATTCAGCTAATGTACCTTGCCATCTGTAAATAGGTCATCGTTTTATTGCTTAAATGAAAATTGAACTGCTACATTTGTTTATTAACATCCAATTATTATTATATATATATATATTTTTTTAATCTTACCCATTATTTTTACTTTGTCAAGAAACACTTACTCAGTTAGCGTGCCGAATCAGCATACTACTTCAGAACAATCATCAAACTGCAACAGAATGGGAAGGAAATTACAAACGAGCACGGAAGTTTACATAAGATGGCCACGATATTAGCTCTGCCCTCCCGGAGCCTCCACAGAACTGCCAATCAGGGTGGGGAGAATAAATGGGTGTCTATGGTGAAGAAACACGGCCCTTTTATTGCCCTGTCTTTGTAATCTTTCATGCTTCAGGAAATTTCGATGGACTTATTCCAGGAGCTGAGGGTATGGTAGGTCCCAAGCAGCAGTCCATCCACCTCTTCATTGGGCCTTTCAAATTTAAGGCCACTTCTTACTCTAGGCTCCTATTTAATTTTTAACGCTAACTGGCTAACATATACAAGGCCAAATAAGAGCTGCTTGTTGCACAGTCGGCCCTTAAAATAGAAACGTGGCTTTTCGTTAAAGCCCCGGCTCTTCACCCAAGACAGGCTGTGGAATTCCAAGTACGGGGAAGTGAATGGACTTTGGGATAATGCATGTGTGTGTGTGTGTGTGTGTGTGTGTGTGTGTGTGTGTGTGTGTGTGTGTGTGTGTGTGTGTGTGTGTGTGTGAGTGTGTGTGTGTGTGTGTGGGGAAGTGAATTTACTTTGGGATAATGCATGTGTGTGTGTGTGTGTGTGTGTGTGTGTGTGTGTGTGTGTGTGTGTGTGTGTGTGTGTGTGTGTGTGTGTGTGTGTGTGTGTGTGTGTGGGGAAGTGAATGGACTTTGGGATAATGCATGTGTGTGTGTGTGTGTGTGTGTGTGTGTGTGTGTGTGTGTGTGTGTGTGTGTGTGTGTGTGTGTGAGTGTGTGTGTGTGAGTGTGAGTGTGAGTGTGAGTGTGAGTGTGTGTGTGTGTGTGGGGAAGTGAATTTACTTTGGGATAATGTGTGTGTGAGAGAGTAGGCCTTATTAAGCTTTTACTGTGCTGGGCTATGACATCCTGCCTCCTTTTGACTGTCACTACAAGGCTTACATATTCATTTACTGCAAGCTGCTTCAGTTGGAGAGCGCCCAAGTTTTTTGATCACACTTCTGGCTCTCTCCCTTAACACATAGTCCCACATCAGTTTCCCTGGAGCGGTGGACAGAGAGATGTGTGTAAAGTATTCCTTTGGCTACAGAGAGAGACAGAGAGAATAACTACAGTTTATTTGTTTGTGTCTTGCACTGAAATACTGAAGTGTTGATGTTGTCCCTCCATCATTTTTTTGGACAAGACATGACCCTTTGCCCAGTGAGCCGCAATCCCAGTCCCAAGGTTCAATGTTTGTCTGACGAGAGACATCTGAAAGATGAACTTTCCGGAATCATATTGTTCAGCTCCACATGATTACACTCTGACTGAGTTTCTGTACATTCAACAGTAAGCCAAGCCTGGGGCAGTTACTGGTTATGTTTTGTTTTTATTTCTGTGGTGAAATAATCTCATAAACCACAGTAATTAATTGAACACCCACAGTAATTTATCACTATCACTGATATTATCATACGAATTGTGATACCAATTAAGGCATCACATGAACATGATACAGTATTGGTTCAAATTCTGCGTCAAAATCCCCCCGGTATGGAGATTATTTCCAATGATCTATTGTAGTCAGTATGCAGCGAATGGGCAACCAATGTACTCTGTGAACTGTGTTGATTGATTAGATAGGTGAGGGATGAATAGCTGGGGATAGGGCAGGGCTGGGGCTGGGTTGCTAGCCGAGGTGAGATCCTGTAATGAGGGCTTGCAGGAGTTCCCCTCCGGAAGATTAGCAACCGCGCTAGCAACCCAACCGGCGAAGGGGGCCCTGCACATAGGAAATAGGAAACTCCACGACACAAAACACTCCTATGTTTGTTGACGCTGCCGTGCCGCTGCTGCTGATTCTACCTCCATTTGTCATCTTGTCCCGATTGTTATCTCAGCTCTCAACTTAACCCCCGTCACTCCCTCCCTCTCCCGTCCTGCACACCTGTTATTTCATGCATCAGGTGACTTGGCTATGAGAAGGCCTCTTGATATTCTTTTGTGAGAGTGTGTGTGTGTGTGTCTGTGAAGAGGCAGTGGTTGGGTGCATGTCACAATGAAGTCATGGCTCAAGGGGACTTGGGTATGTTTGTGTGTGTTTGTATGCCCGTACGTGCGCATGTCTGTGTGAATTCCCATTGTGTCCTCATGGGTGTGGATGTATTTAAACAATTAGCACTTTTCCCGTCAAGAAATAGAGATTGTTGTTTGCCAGGTATACTATTACCAACAAGTAGAAACGTCACCGTCCGTGTCTTTGACTGTGACACACCATGACTGTCAAGGGTTGGAACCGGTTCAGGGAACAGAACCAAAAAAAACGGAATATAGTACAATTATTGGAGGAACAGAACCCGATCCGAAAACTAAAGAGATCTATACGGTTCCAGAACACAACTGTTATTTTAAAAGCATGGGAACCGGTTAATAAGATTATTTTATGTTCTGGGCATTTTTTTCCAGTCCCACATAAATCGCAGCAAAGTGCCTATGCAAAGCCCTCACTCTGTCACTCAGAATCTTATTCCAGCCTCTGCCTGCCAGCTGGAAATCTTTGCCTAGGTTACTATAGCCTACATAGGTTACTATAGCCTACATAGGTTACTATAGCCTACATAGGTTACTATAGCCTACATAGGTTACTATAGCCTACATAGGTTACTATAGTCTACATAGGTTACTATAGCCTACATAGGTTACTATAGCCTACATAGGTTACTATAGCCTACATAGGTTACTATAGTCTACATAGGTTACTATAGCCTACATAGGTTACTATAGCCTACATAGGTTACTATAGCCTACATAGGTTACTATAGCCTACATAGGTTACTATAGCTTACATAGGTTACTATAGCCTACATAGGTTACTATAGCCTACATAGGTTACTATAGCCTACATAGGTTACTATAGTCTACATAGGTTACTATAGTCTACATAGGTTACTATAGCCTACATAGGTTACTATAGCCTACATAGGTTACTATAGCCTACATAGGTTACTATAGCCTACATAGGTTACTATAGCCTACATAGGTTACTATAGCCTACATAGGTTACTATAGTCTACATAGGTTACTATAGTCTACATAGGTTACTATAGCCTACATAGGTTACTATAGCCTACATAGGTTACTATAGTCTACATAGGTTACTATAGTCTACATAGGTTACTATAGCCTACTGACGATATTACAAGTGTAATTCAGAAATTAGGAAGAGATGTTTAATCAGAGAAGAATGGATTTACTTTTTCACTACAAGTTGTTTCACATTGGATTTATTAACTACAAAAAAGTAAGATGTGTTATTAATTCTAGTTAATTCTCTTCACACACAAGTTTGTTAGTTGGCTGGCTAGCTAGCTAGCTAGCTAACGCTTGCTCTGGTCCAACGTTAAACCAAAGACATTCAAAGTTCCTCAATAGAAGCCGCTCGCCTCCATAGGTGTAATTCTGTGGGCCAATTCAGATAATACATAGTCATAAGAAGATGCCCAGCGCTTCAAGGCAAGCTTTCTCCACCCTCGCTCGCTCTCTCCTCCCCCTTAAAGTAGCATTTGCTCTAAACAACTTCCCTATACAGATTAAATCACGTACCCGATCCACAGCAAGTTGCTCTATCAGCACTGATTGCTGAAGTAATTTACTGTCAAGCTAAATGTAACATTTTTTGGGGGGGTATTTCAGAGATTTAAAGATGCATTATGCAGAAATTGCCCTGACATTTCCTGGTTGCTAAAATTGTAATAGTTCCTCATTTCAGTTTATTTGACCAAACAAGTAAATATAATGTAGAGAATCATTGTACCATCTAAACTAGAGGTCGACAGATTAATCGGAATGTCCGATTAATTAGGGCTGATTTCAAGTTTTCATAACAATCGGAAATCGGTAATTTTGGACGCCGATTTTGCCGATTAAAAAATAAAAAAAATAAAATAAAAAAAATACTGATA
Source organism: Oncorhynchus keta (assembly GCF_023373465.1). Classification (NCBI taxonomy): domain Eukaryota; kingdom Metazoa; phylum Chordata; class Actinopteri; order Salmoniformes; family Salmonidae; genus Oncorhynchus; species Oncorhynchus keta. The sequence goes on from NC_068423.1 coordinate 13,805,970, forward strand.
CAAAAAAAAATATATATATATATATATATATATATATTTTAAATATTTTTTTATATTTTTTTTATACACCCTTTATTTAACTAGGCAAGTCAGTTAAGAACACATTCTTATTTTCAATGACGGCCTAGGAATGGTGGGTTAACTGCCTTGTTCAGGGGTAGAACGACAGATTTGTACCTTTTCAGCTCAGGGATTCAATCTTGCAACCTTACGGTTAACTAGTCCAACGCTCTAACCATCTGCCTCAGGAGGAGCCTGCCTGTTACGCAAATGCAGTAAGAAGCGAAGGTAAGTTGCTAGCTAGTATTAAACTTAATCAATCATAATCACTAGTTATAACTACACATGGTTGATGATATTACTAGTTTATCTAGCATGTCCTGCGTTGCATATAATCGATGCAGTGCGTATTCGCGAAAAAGGACTGTCGTTTCTCCAACATGTACCTAACCATAAACACCAATGGCTTTCTTAAAATCAATACACAGAAGTAAATATTTTTAAACCCGCAAATTTAGCTAAAAGAAATCCAGGTTAGCAGGCAATATTAACCAGGTGAAATTGTGTCACTTCTCTTGCGTTCATTGCATGCAGAGTCAGGGTATATGCAACAGTTTGGGCCGCCTGGCTCATGGCGAACTAATTTGCCAGAATGTTACGTAATTATGATATAACATTGAAGGTTGTGCAATGTAACAGGAATATTTAGACTGATGGATGCCAAACGTTAGATAAAATACAGAACGTTTCCGTATTTCACTGAAAGAATAAACGTCTTGTTTTCAAGATGATAGTTTCCTGATTTGACCATATTAATGACCTAAGGCTCACATTTCTGTGTGTTATTATGTTATAATTAAGTCTATGATTTGATAGAGCAGTCTGACTGAGCGATGGTAGGCACCAGCAGGCTCATAAGCATTCAATCAAACAGCACTTTTGTGCGTTTTGCCAGCAGCTCTGCTGTTGATGACTTCAAGCCTATCAACTCCCGAGATTAGGCTGGTGTAACGATGTGATGTGAAATGGCTAGCTAGTTAGCGGGGTGTGCGCTAATAGCGTTTCAAACGTCACTCGCTCTGAGACTTGGAGTAGTTATTCCCCTTGCTCTGCATGGGTAACGCTCCTTTGAGGGTGGCTGTTGTCTTTGTGTTTCTGGTTTGAGCCCATGTAGGAACGAGGAGAGGTACGGAAGCTATACTGTTACACTGGCAATATTAAAGTGCCTATAAGAACATCCAATAGTCAAAGGTATATGAAATACAAATGGTATAGAGAGAAATAGTCCTACAATTCCTGTAATAACTACAACCTAAAACTTCTTACCTGGGAATATTGAAGACTCATGTTAAAAGGAACCACCAGCTTTCATATGTTCTCATGTTCTGAGCAAGGAACTTAAATGTTAGCATTCTTACATGGCACATATTGCACTTTTACTTTCTTCTCCAACACTTTGTTTTTGCATTAATTCAACCAAATTGAACATGTTTCATTATTTCTTTGAGGCTACATTGATTTTATTGATGTATTATATTAAGTTAAAATAAGTGTTCATTCAGTATTGTTCTAATTGTCATTATTACAACTACATTTAAAAAATCGTCTGATTAATCGGTATAGGCTTTTTCTGTCCTCCAATAATCTGTATCGGTATCGGCGTTAAAAAAATCATCATCGGTCGACCTCTAATCTAAACTGCTATGAAATATATTTTCCATAACCAAAAATATTGTATTTTCAGCTGTTTGAAGCTGGTGTACAAAACCGAAAGCTAAAGACGCAAAAAAAAGTATAAGGCATGGAAAAAAAATGTAAGGCATGGAACTAGGGCACATAAAACAGATTTACCGCTTCATAGGGTTTTAATGAGTGACAGATCTATAACTCACTTTCTATCTGAATTTTGTTGGATCACCCAAAAAGTTACATATTGCAGCTTTAAAAAGGAACAGAAAGGAACAATGTAAACTGTACATTTTTTGGGGGTTACAGAACAGTGTAACGGGGAAGAAAAATATATGGTTCTATTCAGAACGAAACGATTATGTTCCAACCCCTGATGACTGTTTGATTTGATTTGCATTTACCAGGATGCCCATTAGCCGACAGCTTGTTGACGCTTCTTTCATATATTTATTTAGAGTGCCGTGTCATTACATGACCGTCATTGGTCTCACTTTCGAAGAAGAAGTTATTTCCAACCTAATTAATGCACAAAAACAGTTTAGAGCAATGTTTTATTTATTTTTCCTTTATTTAACTATGCAAAACCCTAACCCAGAAAACACTGGGCCAACTGTGCGCCGCTCTATGGGACTCCCAAACACAGCCGGTTGTGATACAGCCTGGAATCGAACCAGGGTCTAGCACTGAGATGCCGTGCTTTAGACCGCTACGCCACTTGGGAGCCCAATGTAGGGTAGTGTTGTCACGATACCAGAATTTTGACCTATACCAGGTTTAGTATCACAATACACAATAATATCACGATACTCAATACCAAAAAACGATACCACGGCAAAAAAGAAGGAATATTAGCCAAAGTCACAGAATGAACCTCGATCCAAAAATATGAAATCAGCTACTGCTCTGTTCAAACTTTGGCCAGCTTTTGAGTTTGAATTTCTATACATCAACATTTTTTCAGACTGCCATGTATGCATTAATTAGTCAATTATACAGTCATACAATCAATTTGACTTTGGTAAAAAAAAATAAGAATAAATCTAACTACATAATGGTAATCATTTATTTGAATGGTAAATCTCTATTGATAAACAGAGTAAATTAAGATGTCGCCTAGGCCTATCCATGATTTGAGTTACTGAGCTTGTTTTAGGTGATTTCACGGGGCTACAGATGACAAACAATCTGTTTCCCTTCTATTTGGGACTTATTTTATTGTACTGATAAAACAACATTTGCATAGAAGTAGCTAGGCTTGGGCGGGTATGCAGATTTTCATATTGTCATACCATCCTTCTCTTATACTGCGAATTATGGTATTACCGGCATAGCACACCAGAATGCTAAAACAATTAGCACAAACTAATAGCGAAATCACATAGACAATGTTAGCTAAATGCTAACGAGCGAAAACAAACAAACAAATTGCAAAAACAGGCAAATCCAACTCGTGAAGTTATAAGCATAGCTAGTCTCTACCGAATGTCATTTTCACTGAGTGTGGACATTTTCAAGTGAAAGTGAATGAGAGAAATTGCACAAATTAACAAAGTTGTGATGCATGCTTTTCTGAGGAAAGAGCAGCATGTGAAGTACACAGAGCAGAAATGAGTAGAACGCTAGTAGTAAGCACAGGGGAACTAACGCTTGTAGGAAGCACAAGGAAAAATGGCAGCTGTACAGCTCTTTGATTTCTGGCAGAAATCCATTATATGATTCACTGCATGACCAAAAGTATGTGGACACCTGCTCGTTGAACATCTCATTCCAAAATGATGGGCATTAATATAGAGTTGGTCCCCCCCAGCGCTAGCAGGGTCAAAATTTCACAAACTGACTTGTTGGAAAGGTGGCATCCTATGATGTTGCCACGTTGCAAGTCACTGAGCTCTTCAGTAGGGCTATTCTACTGCCAATGTTTGTCTTTGGCGATTGCATGGCTGTGTGCTTGATTTTATACACCTTGTCAGCAACGGGTGTGGCTGAAATAGCCAAATCCACTGATTTGAAGTGGTTTCAACAGGCTGTTGTGTAAATAATGTATCTGATAGCAAACATTTAGAAGTAAATTGCTTTCAAGTGTAACTTCATCAACTCATGTGCGCTGCACAACAGAGACTCACTGATTGATATAGAACGCTATGGACTCACCAGCTCGCTTTCTCCGGTTGTGCTATTTACAAACCAACACGTGAGAGTGGCTCACCTGTTCTGGGAGAACTACGGTAAGCTTCATCAATTAAAATAATGTGACAGGTGAAATGAAGAACGCAATCTGCTTTATCTCCTAAGTTATTGCACTGCTGGTAATAACTTTTAAAAAGTATCTACAAATATTCACAATTATTGAAAATCTTCAAAGAAATAGTTTTGACAGTATTGACAATATTGAAAAACCATCCTGTGGCTTTTTCCAAGTACCCCAGGATACAGTATATACGGTATACTGCCCAAGCCTAGAAGGAGCTTTCTTTATAAAAAATGTGCGCTGTCTCTTTAACCAGTAATGATGTCATTCACAAGGCAGTCAGTTCGCTGAGGCAATACTAGATAGTCTTTGTGAGAGAGAATAAGTGAATGAATAAAGTTTTTGGTGGCAAACAGCTTTGAAATAAGTACATTTTGCATGATGGTTTGCATATTAACAGAAACAAAGTACTAGGGTAGTTAATTGATATTAGCTTTAGCTGTCAGCTAGCAAGGAAAGCTACCGGTGTCTTCCATTGTAAAGTGTTCTAGCCTGTATGGACATTGTTTTGTGAACAGTAATTAAAAACCCTCTAGAGTCTATTAGGTGTGTACTTGTGCATTTTGGATGGTGTTATGCATCAATGTACAGTACGCCTTTAAGATTTTGACATATGTTTAAGTGCAGCTGGCTGTGTCGGTGTTTATGTACTCATATGAAAGGGCAGAGTTCAGGATCATGTGAATATCTCTATAGTTCCCTGGTGGGAGGAAACATTATCCTCATGATGCAATGGATCTGTGATTACTGCACGTGACCAGACCTTTAGAGCAATAGACTCACTGACCGGGACAGAGTACACACACCCATATGAATGCATACATACAAGTACAGATAGTCCTCCATGCATTTGTAAGCAGCACTCTTGCACACACACACACACACACACACACACACACACACACACACACACACACACACACACACACACACACACACACACACACACACACACACACACACACACACACACACACACACACACACACACACACACACACACACACACACACACACGCATATATGTTTTGACAACAAGTGTTAATATAGATAACTGTCTTCTGTACAGCTGTTCTTGTCCTAAGAGCCTGTAAATTGAGTTGATCTCTATGACTGAGGAGTAAATCGGTACAGTAGAGTTGGCTCGTGGGACATGTTCCAAACAGATACTCCATTTCCACCTTGCCTCGGTTGAGTCCTTGACCCTTGTCCAGGTTGGGACGTGTCCAACTGTCCTCTGTGCGTCCCTGCATTCCACATCTGGAGTACGCTATGGGGCCAAGGCTGGCCGTGTGGCCCCAGAGAGATTGTGTGTGTGTGTGTGTGCGTGCGTGCGTGTGTGTGTGTGTGTGCGTGAATGTTCCAATGAAATAATTGATTATTGAACCGGATTTGAGGATGTGCACACGCGCGCATGCTCACAGTTCAGGCATGGGCTATTCTGAGGATGTCAACACAACAGACTTCTCATCACTTATGTTTGCATTTCTTGTAAAGGACCATAAACACAAATCACAAGATCTACTTGTCCATCTCTGCAATGGCCGCCTATAACAGCCAGATACTCTCTTTCCTCTGTAACACAGAAAGAACTGAGAGGGAATGGGAAAGGCAGAGAATTAGGTCAGGCATTCCTTTTTCTGAAAAGGGTGTCAGAATGCTATCCGACCTTACCAGGATCTCTGGCTTTCTTTTCTTTATTTTTCTTTCTGGGATTTTTTTTCTCCTAAATCCACACCGCGCCTAAGTCCATCCTGAAATACATTCTGGGGATGAAAAAATGCTTTCAGAGTAAACTTAAACGACTTAAACCAGCTATATAATATGTAGAAAAGATAATGGACCTATACACTGAGTGTACTAATATTGAGATGCACTCCTATTTGCCCTCAGAACAGCCTCAGTTCGTCGGGGCATGGACTTTAAAAGACGTCAAAAGCGTTCCACTGGGTTCCTGGCGCATGTTGACTCCAGTGCTTCCCATAGTTGTGTCAAGTTGGCTGGATGTCCTTTGGTTGGTGGACCATTCTTGATACACACAGGAAACTACAGATATATATATATTTTTAAACTATATATATCTTTCAGAGCTAACCATCAACAAAATAAAGGCTAGACAGTCAGGGATAATATTTTTTTTTTTAAAGAAACAATGAATTTAACAATAGATTTGATTGTTTATTATGTTTGAGCAAAAGCCCATTGTATTAGCCATGGCAAAATGCATAGGATCGCAGGAAATTCGCTTTAAAACGGCAATACTTTCTCTCAGCTGCATGGCAAAATATGTAGAATTGCAGGAAATGTGCTTTTAAAACTGCAACATTGTCTCTCAGCACCATGGAGAAATGTATATAAGTGTAGGAAATCGGCTTAAAAATGTCTCTACACCTCCAAGATGGGGCCTCTAAAATCGACTAGAAAATTCTGCCACGCTGATGGGCCGAACGTGCTTCCTGCCACACCCCTGTCACGCCCACCACTTAAGCCCCTTTTTGATCAAATCAAATGTATTTATAAACCACTTTTTACGTCAGCAGATGTCACGAAAGTGCTTATACCGAAACCAGACAAAAAAAAGTATTTCTTTCTTTCTCACTCCCTTCTTTCTCTACGTTTCTCTCTCTCTGGGCATTGGAGAGTGCAGAGAAAGTACAAGGAGAGTTATTTGGCTTGCCCTGCCTGCGAAGGATGGGCCCCATTTTTGACAGGCCCCAGCTGATAAATCTCCACATTGGCTCGGTTAGTGTGTGTGTGTGTGTGTATGTGTGTGTGTGTGTGTGTGTGTGTTCGCTACAGCTTAGCACTTATAAACTACGCACAGCTCTATAAACTATGCACAGCAACCAGCCACTCATAGATTAAAGTGACTTTAAAACACAAAGATATTGGTTTTAGTTCAAGAGGGGTAATGAAATAACATATATATATATACTCGCCAAATAATTGATGTATTATTGTTAGAAAACAAATGGACTAGAACCGAATGGAATAGCCTCTTTTCATGTCATCTGACCATAGCAGCGGTTCCAATCCAAGTGCCAATGCTGTTTATCAAACTCCAGGTGGTGCTCTGGTCAGATGACATGAAAATAGAGATCTTTGGCCACTCACACCAGTGGTGCGTTTGGCGTTTAAAAATCGGAAGCTTATGTAGAAAAGTACCTGAATGTCCTCAATATGCTGTATGGAGGTATGTTCTCCAATCTCATAAAGATGTTTTGATAAAGGCTCAGTGATGTTATCCTCGCAAGGGGAGAGTCCCGGAGTATTGACAACAGGGGTGCCAATAACTTTGACCCCTATCGTTTGAGAGTTTTTCTATTACTTGGGCAATTTTATGAGTATAAAATATAATTTCCCTAAATTTGTATAGCGTACAATATAGCTCAGTATTTGTATTATTTATTTTATATAGTCTTTTTTTTCTCATCTTTAGTAAGGGTGTCAGTAATTATGGACCTGATTGTATTTAATGTTCCAAGCCAGCAACTTATCTGTGTCACAGTGAGTCGTCATTTGCATACCCCCCATGGCGCTTGTTTACCCTGCACCGCATGCTTTTCGTGATTTACACCCATAGATTAATATAGCTCCACCGATTTCCATAATATGCAAACAGAAGGCTATGATTCAAGAGTGAGGTTTGGCAAACTCTCTCTGGGGGTTGGTTTTGGCTTGGCTACTCTGGTGAGGCGTCGCTAACTGACTCACTGACTTTGGCTCCTCTGGGAAAGTCTTATATGAGGGAAAACTGATAGTTGTATATTAGAGCGAAATTGCTTTGCCAGAAACATCCAGGTATACTGTTACTTTAAGTTAGCGTCCAGACAGAGGCCCATCTGTTTTTTGAAATGTAGTTTTGGCTGGAATGAGTGGAAAGGAGGATATGGTATAGGCTACCTACATTTAAAACCATGCCTTCTTATCCATCAGCCTTACGATGGCATGACTAGCTCCCACTTGTCATCCCACACGGAAGACAGGTGTTTATAGTAACGACCACAGTCAAGCTGCTTCAGACACAGGCGGCATTATCTGTGTGGTTCAAGTTCCATCCAGCCAAGGTTTTGTTGTTATAGTTTGGTCTTTAAGGACTAAAGTTCTGTTCTCTACTGTGTTTATATTGTTATACTGTCTACTGTTAGGCCATACATACATTCGTCCATTGCTGGCCATCTGTGTCAGCCTGAAATATTGTTAAGCATGGCATTATCAGTGTGCGCAACCATCCATGTAGGAATGGAAATTACAGTATACTTGAATGCCAGGGTTTCCACACTGAGAGGCATTTCCCAATCTCCCCTTTCACTGTTAACCCTTCTAACTACCATCTTTGCCGAAACAAATGAGGCAGGTATAATGTTGTTGACTTAGCTTATAAGATGTGCTGCTCTCTCCTTTCACTGCTCTCCTAACTCACACACACACACACACACACACACACACACACACACACACACACACACACACACACACACACACACACACACACACACACACACACACACACACACACACACACACACACACACGCACACACACACACGCACACGCACACGCACACACACACAGATACACACCCAGCACGCACACCCCCGCAGTCACACACAGACACACGGTGAACCGCCCGCACAATGCTACGTAAAGCGCCAAGGGAGAAACAGCTTGCAAAAGAAGTGACAGACGACCCAGGGATTGAAGTATCGCTGCGAGTCGACCTCCCCCACAGACCGCAATAAGAGGCTTGACTGACCCTGAACGGGAGGTTGGACCGTTATTAGCCGTTTACCGCCAAATGAACTCTTAAATCCTTCCTGCTGTCCTGCTGTTTGTGTAAAATGAAGGGCACGGGAGGCCTGGGCCACTGACCGTTTGAACCCTACCAGTCCACAGCTGACCTTATCTGGCCAGCCTGTGCCGGTGCATATTTATCCCTCTCTGAGAGGCATGTCAACAGCCCTTTACTACCTTAGTGTAAGGAATAGCATGACAATCTTATGCAAGGCAACACCAAACAGCCATAGCCGCTGTGCACTGCTTTAAAAGGGTACCGTTAGTGTGTGCGAAACCAACATTTGATATCGGCGACAGCTCTGGACGACATCGACTACAGTTTGTTGGAATTATCAGGGCTTCTCAACCCCTGACGCTGAGCTGTGGGTAGAGATCAGGGGTTGAGTCTGTAGATGCTGCTGCTGAATTCATGTTTGCACTTTTCAGGTATTTCCCTACGGGTGTCAAATGTGGCTCTGAAATTCCTTCAAATGTACACTCACTTACTGAATGTTTCAAATCAAAAACACTTAAAAGGTACGTAGTTATGAAAACCCTTTTGCCTCTTGTCCATGAAAAGCTTAAAGTGGTAGTTCGAGAGATTAGGAGCTGCTAAGTTAGTTACGAATGGCTCGCAAAACTACCGCTAAATTCCTTTGCATTGGAAGCAGAGACATGAAAATGGTATCCACGAGTTCAGCTGACTAGAGAAGTATTCAGACTCCTTGATTATTTTTCCCACATTTGGGTTGGATATGATTTGGAAAGGCACACATTTGTCTATATAATGTCCCACAGTTAACAGTGCCTCTCAGAGCAAAAACCAAGCCATGAGGTCGAAGGAATTGTCTGTAGAGCTCCGAGACAGGATTGTGTCAAGGCACAGATCTGGGGAAGGTTAGCAAAACATTTCTGTAGTGTTGAAGGTCCCCAAGAACACAGAGGCCTCTATCATTCTTGAATGGAAGAAGTTTGGAACCACCAAGACTCTTCCTAGAACTGGCAGCCTGGCCAAACTGAGCAATTGGGGGATAAGGCCTTGGTCAGGGAGGTGACCAAGAACCCGATGGTGACTCTGACAGAGCTCCAGAGATTGTCTGTGGAGATGCGAGAACCTTCTGCAGGACTCCATCAATCAGGCCTTTATGGTAGAGTGGCCAGACTGAAGCCACTCCTCAGTAAAAGGAAAATGACAGCCCACTTGGAGTTTTCCAAAAGGCACCTAAAGGACTCTGACCATGAGAATCAAGATTTTCTGGTCTGATGAAACCAAGACTGAACTCGTTGGCCTGAATGCCAAGCGTCACATATGGAGGAAACCTGCCACCATCCCTACGGTGAAGCATGGTGGTGGCAGAATCTTGCTGTGGGGATGTATTTCAGCGGCAGAGACTGGGAGACTAGCCAGGATCGAGGTAAAGATGATTGGAGCAAAGTACAGAGAGATCTTTGATGAAAACCTGCTCCAGAGCGCTCAGGACCTCAGACAGGAGTGAATGTTCCCCTTCCAACAGGACAACAACCCTAAGCACACAGCCAAGACAACGCAGGAGTGGCTTCGGGACAAGTTTTTGAATGTCCTTGAGTGGCCCAACTAGAGCCTGGACTTGAACCCAATTGAACATCTCTGGAGAGATCTGAAAATAGCTATGCAGCGATGCTCCCCATCCAACCCGACAGAGCTTGAGAGGACCTGCTGATCTGCACACCAAATACAGGTGAGTCTTCTTGGGTTTGACGCTTACAAGCTTGGCACAAGGCTGTAATCGCTGACAAAGGTGCTTCAACAAAGTTCTGAGAAAAGGGTCTGAATACTTATGTAAATGTGATATTTCCTTTAAAAAAAATCCATTTTAGATTAAGGCTGTAACGTAACAAAACGTGGAAAAATTCAAGGGGTCTGAATAATTTCCCAATGGTGTCATTGCCAAAATCCTGAACTATCCTTTTAAAGAGCTTTCGGAGCCTCTAAAGATGGGAGGCAGTACAGGTTTATGGGTTGACAAGCGATTGACTACTTATTCCAGGTATTAAATGTATAGTGTGTTAGTTGCCTTTGCTAATATAAACAATGCCCCTCAAGGGAGTAACAGACATGAGTGCCAACAGTGTTTTCTGATTTCAATGCACCCGCAATGAATTCAGGTGACTCTGCCCAGAGTGGGAGAAAACATGCTTTGGTGATGACATTTCACTTCCTTATGTTTCTAAATACATTTTACCAAGACATTTCTAATGTTCTGAATTGTTCAGTGGGCTCTTTCTCTAACCAATCATTAACATTATATAAAAAAAGTAGGATTTCTTAACCTAATGCACCCGATAATATGCACCGAGCTCTGTTCAGAGCGGTGCAGCTTTATCACCAAAACTTTTTAGGATTTTACATTTTGTGTTCGTCTTCAAAGTTGTTTCCGCGGGTCGCAAATAGTTAAATTAGCATGAAATGAGCCGAATTAAATGTAAAAGGCTTTGAAAAAAAAAAAAAAGCTCATTGACATTTAACAGAGAAAACTATGAAAAAGAACAGGAACTTTGCGTTAATATGAACATCATATATTACAATATGAAAATACCACATCATGTCTCAAAATGTATATCTATTCTTCCTCTTTATTGTTTTATGTCCTCCGTATTTGAGAAGAAAGATGACAAGTTCAATGGTAAGCCTGTCCTGTAGCCTTAATTCTTTCCCAGCATCCAGCCTAGTTGACGTGATGCCATTTTCATGACCACTTTTTTTTCTCTGGCCTCCATTGATTTAGTCGCCCTACTTCTGGCCATCCTACAAATCAAATCAAATTGGATTTGTCACATACACGTGTTTATCAGATGTTATTGCGGGTGTAGTGAAATGCTTGTGTTTCTAGCTCCAGAGGTGCAGTAATATCTAACAAGTAATATCTAACAATACACACAATCTAAAGGAATGGAATTAAGAATACAGAAATATTTGGATGAGCAATGTCAGAGCGGCATAGACTAAGATACAGCAGAATAGGAAAGAATACAGTATATACATGGGAGTTGAGTAATGCAAAATATGTAAACATTATTCAATTGACTAGTGTTCCAATTTTTTAAAGTGGCCAGTTATTTCAAGTCTATATATATATATATATAGGGCAGCAGCCTCTAATGTGCTAGCAGCCTCTTGTTCCCAGCTGTACTGACCCTCACCTTCTGGATGGTAGCGGTTGTGAACAGGCAGTGGCTCGTGTGGTTGTTGTCCTTGATGAGGGTAGAAACTCCAATCAGTTCTGAACGGATTATGATAGGGACATGAGGTTTGGACCATTGATTTTCTTACATGATTCTTACATGATTCTTACATGATTCTTTACACAATTTAAGATATTATTTTACCCATTGGTCAAGAGATGCATTTTTTTAAATTAATGGTCTCTCAATAGTAAGGGAGAGACCCTTCAAACTTTCATACAGGTCATTACATTTCTGACACTATTGCTGTGCAATGTCTTGTTGAACAGTTCATTAATTGGCCAAGAATCCATCTGAAGCCAGTTGGATCATTGACGAAGTTGGCAAAGCCAAAGCCAGGATCAAAAGGCAAAAGAGTTTGTTACACGTGTAACCTTAATGAAGCGTAGACATTGGAATTGTTCCATTATCTTCTGAATAGGTAGGAGTGGACTCACTTTCTGTGGCTGCCACGTCAAGTGGCATCCCAAGAGCGCCCGTGACCTTCTTGGCAGTGAATATAAATGAATGTCATCAGATGTGCAAAGCCATAATGGCCAAAAACAAAAAGGGGCCATTGAATAATGAGAGTATATAAGTGTACTCTACTGTCCTGACTAAATTGCATTATGTTGGTACATTTGCCAAATCAGATACTGATGATAAAATGTATATCTGCATATACGTTCATACTCAGTCTGAACCTATTGAAGATATCAGGCCATGGTATAGACGGCCACTGTATCCAAGTTGATATGTGAGGTACATTCAGAATTCCAAAAAATGGGTTATTCAAAGTTGAAAGGGTATTTGAGTTGCACAAGCACCGTAATTGTTCTTATGTAAGTTAATTTGTTAAAATAATACATGTTTGCAGCCCTCAATGATCCAGTAGTGGCAGGGAAGATATATTATTATAGTAGCAGCGAGCAGTGGACTGAGAGACGATAGGGGAATATAATATATAACGTAAATCCTGTATAAATCTTTTGCAGGCTGCACCGTCCACTTACATTACTGAACAAATGTACCCAAGACGAGCAATAGGCTAAGTGTTAGGTTAGACACCTCCATGTGGCTGGAGGATGAAGATGGAAAGCCTTTTTGAGGAAAGCTGGCCACATGAAATTCACTGTAGAGGTTTGCTTTGACCAGCAGACCCCCCTTCAAACTCCACCCTTTGCAGCTCCCTCTGATTGCCACCCCTCCTGAACCTTCAACTCCTTGTTGCCTGTCCCTGGCTAGCCAGAACACACACGGATCACGACATCAAGTTTCTTCAGCTAACTCTTGTCCTTATTGAATGTATAGTGCATCTGGAGGACACTTGACCTTTCATACCTCAGGCGTATTGAGCTGTTTGATCGTGTGGATTTTTTTTCAACAGTTGTCGTTCTATGCGTCTCTGAGGCCACTCATCCTTTTGCTAGAGAGAACTACTTGACATATCTGTGAGATATGTTAGTACAGTAGACCAGAATAAAAGGCAGAAGGGAGGGAGGGTTTTATTTCCCCCTGTTCTAGTGCAGTGTTTATGACTCCACAGGTGCAGATATCAGGTTTTGGTGGTTGGGAAACGGGGAGGAGGGAGTGGAATAGGTTTAGTGGGAGCTTTGCTGCCTGTATGGGCATAAGGTCATTGACATGTTTGTGTAGCACACAAATGCACAGCACAAGGAGCTATCTTTGGCCATGACCATGGGTCACCTTGTCTGCTCTACACTAGCACCATGCATACGTGCTACAGATATTTTCATGTGAATATTGCCCATGAATGACAGCAGGCACTGCTGTCTGTTTAAGGAATTAGGAGCCTGCCAACGTGAGGTTATCACGTTATCATCGAACCATATGAATAAATGTGCGAGTATCCCCCTGACGGCACAGTGAGCAGTTTGGTGAATGTCTAGCGTTCATCTTGAATAGTTTTCTCATTTGATGGAAAAAGAGCATTCTTTATATTTTGAACATCGTGTGACAAAATGTGAAGTCACTGGGCTATATGGAACAGTTAGCATGTTGTATGTGCAGTGTAGTGTGATGCAGGAATGTGTTAGCGAATAGCTAGCGGTTGTAGTTGGTGAGAAACAGCTTGATGTGTGTTTTCAGAGGGAGAAGAGTGTTGTGTTGTTTGACTGTAGTGGAGCATCTGTCAGAGACAATGAGAGGACAGGTGCCGGAGGATGGAGCAGTAGTGACACAGATCCCTCACTCGTGCCTCTCAGGTGGGAGAGTCAGAGTGTAATCGCCACTCCCTGCCCATCTGTCACTATTGGCGCTGTTAGCATTACTTACTCTCTCTTTCTCTCCCAGGGATTTTGCTTCCATTGAAATCCTTGGGCAGGCCGCCTGAGCGATTAAAAAGAAGGTTTTATGTTTTTTCAGGTCGTTTAAGTCCAAACTTAATTTTATTTTAATCCTCCATGGAGAAATTTGAGAAAGTGTTTTCTAAAATTCAGCCAGGCCAAACAAGCCCCTTGCCACGGACACCACTGAAGACCCTGTTTGATCCAGAAAAAAAACCTGTTTCCCTGTACACTCACTTCTTCTCTCAGTTGGGACAATGGAGGAAGCAAGCTACAGTATTTTTTTCAGTAGAACTGACTTAGGATGCATTTAGCATACAGTGGGAGTGATGCCAGTCTTTGGGTTGCCTGAATCTCCAACTGTATGATTCACCACATGGCTCACTGTAATCCCAGTGGATATTTTTGGACCGGATGCATTCTGAACCTTGACTCTACACTTGAGAGAAATTCATTTTTCAGATGGGCATTTTAAGTCTATACTTTACTGGAAAGACACTTACACAGATGTATTTTTTTCCTGCTGCATTACAATGCTTAAAGACTGTGACATTTAAACCAAAGCTATGGGGATATATCCACACAAATACATACTTCAGTGGCATTTAAATGTAATTGTCATTTCTATTCCAGGTTGTGACATTTTAACAAGAAATTTCACCTGGAAATCAAGTGGATCCAATTGTTTCTGGTAAGTTTTTTCTTTTTTTCTAGACAGGAAATAATAATTATATAAGAGGTTATCTTATTTAAGAGAGATATAGTGCCTAAAGTCTTCAGACCCATTGACTTTTTCCACATTTTGTTACGTTACAGCCTTATTCTAAAATGTATTAAATTGTTTTCCTCATCAATCTACACACAATACCCCATAATGAAAAAGCAAAACCAGGTTTTTAGAAATTTGTGCAAATGTATAAAATAAAATGAAATATCACATTTATGTAAGTACTCAGTCCTTTGTTGAAGCACCTTTGGCAGCGATTACAGGATTGAGTCTTCTTGGGTATGACGCCACAAGCTTGACACACCTGTATTTGGGGAGTTTCTCACATTCTTCTATGCAAATACTCTCAAGCTCTGTCAGGTTGGATGGGGAGCGTTGCTGCACAGCTATTTTCAGGTTTCTCCAGAGATGTTTGATCGGGTTCAATCCCAGGCTCTGGCTGGGCCACTCAAGGACATTCAGAGACTAGTTCCGAAGCCACTCCTGCGTTGTCTTGGCTGTGTGCTTAGGGTTGTTGTCCTGTTGGAAGGTAAGTCTGAGGTCCTGAGTGCTCTGGAGCAGATTTTCATCAAGGATCTCTCTGTACTTTGCTCCATTCATCTTTGCCTCGATCCTAATTAGTCTCCCAGTCCCTGCTGCTGAAAACATCCCCACAGCAAAATGCTGCCACCACCATGCTTCACTGTAGGGATTGTGACAGGTTTCCTCCAGACATGATTCTTGGCATTCATGCTACAGCCATCTGTAAATAGCCCACCCAACTACCTCATCCCCATATTATACTTTTTTTTGCTCCTTTGTAGCCCAGTATCTCTACTTACACATTGTCTTCTGCACATCTATCACTTCAGTGTTAATGCTAAATTGTAATTATTTCACCACTATGGCCTATTTATTGCCTTACCTCCCTAGTCTTACTACATTTGCACACACTGTATATCAATTTTTCTATTTTGTTATTGACTGTATGTTTGTTTATTCCATGTGTAACTCTGTGTTGTTTGTGTCACACTGCTTTGCTTTATCTTGGCCAGGTCACAGTTGTAGATGATAACTTGTTCTCAACTGGCCTACCTGGTTAAATAAAGGTCAAATAATACAAATAAAATTGGTGGAGTACTGCAGAGATCGTTGTCCTTCTGGAAGGTTCTCCCATCTCTACAAAGGAAATCTACAGCTCTGTCAGAGTGACCATCAGATTCTTGGTCACCTCCCTGACCAAGGCTCTTCTCCCCTAATTGCTCAGTTTGGCCGGGCGGCCAGCTCTAGGAAGAGTCTTGGTGGTTCCTAACATCTTCCATTTAAGAATGATAGAGGTCACTGTGTCCCTGGGGACCTTCAATGGTGCAGAAATGTTTTTGTACCCTTCCCCAGATCTCTGCCTCGACACAATCCTGTCTCAGAGCTCTACGGACAATTCCTTCATGACCAATCAATTGAATTTACCACAGGAGGACTCCAATCAAGTTGTAGAAACATCTCAAGGATGATCAATGGAAACAGGGTGCACCTGAGCTCAATTTAATGTCTCATAGCAAAGTTGTTGAATACTTATGTAAATAAGGTATCTGTTTTATAGATTTGCAAACATTTCTAAAAACCTGTTTTTGCTTTTTCATCATGGTGTATTGTGTGTAGATTGCCGAGGATTTTTATTTATTTAATCCATTTTAGAATAAGGCTGTATTGTAACAAAATGTGGAAAAAGTCAAGAGGTCTGAATATTTTCCTAAAGCACTGTATATTGGTAATACACCTGTAATATACGTTTTGGTTGCAGTGTACTGAAAAATATTATTGCCATATGAAATTTAGTTGATCTGTGCATGCAGAGCAAGTGGTTACAATGATGAAAGTTCTGAGTAGTGTAGGATCAACAGTGCAATGCTATAATGTTAGGTTGCAGAGCAGGATTGACAGTGCAATGCTATAATGTTAGGTTGCAGAGCAGGATCAATAGTGCAATGCTATAATGTTAGGTTGCAGAGCAGGATCAACAGTGCAATGCTATAATGTTAGGTTGCAGAGCAGGATCAACAGTGCAATGCTATAATGTTAGGTTGCAGAGCAGGATCAATAGTGCAATGCTATAATGTTAGGTTGCAGAGCAGGATCAACAGTGCAATGCTATAATGTTAGGTTGCAGTGTCAGATCAACAGTGCAATGCTTTAATGTTAGGTTGCAGAGCAGGCTCAATAGTGCAATGCTATAATGCTATAATGTTAGGTTGGACTGAGGCAAGGCAGTGGGTGCTGTTGACTAGTATTGTGGTTTTATTTGTCAGCTCCGTCATTGAACAGAGGGAAGTGGTTGGCTTGTCTGCCTCTCCCCACAGTCAGCAGTCCAGGAAATACCTCAACAAAAGTATTAGAGCAGTAAAGAAATATGGGTCAACCAGAGAGCACCAGATGAAGAGTAAACTGTTGGTTGGTAGATGGAGTGCTTACGGTGTAGCGTTGAGTCATTTTATTCTTTGTTATGATAGCTTCACTTTCACGGCTCTATTTTTATTGTAACCTGAGCTGATTGGCTGGGATGGTCCGGGGTCACGGTTAGTTCAAGATCATTTTGTTGAGGTTAACGTCTGGAGATGGGGCCTAGTAAGCCACAAAGTGGTGATGGAAGGACAATGACTACTTTGTTTAGTCTACAAACCCATGGGAGGTATGGCGTCAATTGCACCTAATCTGCTATGTCATATTGACACAGTACACACTGTGCTTTAACATAAAGCACAATGACAGATGACACTATGCTTCTCCTCTGCTTACAACCAATTGACATGTTTTCACTTTCTTTTGGTTGCGGAGTAGGCCGTATGACATGGGTCATAAAGAAGTTGGTTGAGTCCGTGAACCCACGGTTTGCTAAGACACTGCAGTCGTCCGAGTTCCAACGTAACTTTTGTTACCGCTGCAACTTCCTGTTGCCACTAGACTAGCCCAGAAAAAGACCAACAACGGCAGCCTTTTAAGTGAAATGAAAGCTTGTGTCTGCTGGGAAATATCAGAAACAGTTGTTTTATTAAATGGGTTGTGCCATGGAGCCATTATCAAGTCTCTTTCATTATATTTATAATGTCATGCAGACTAGATAGTATAATGCACATATGATCTTCTATTCTGTTAATCTCATATGGTCTCAGGCTGAAATGGTATCTTTTTGATTGGACTTAAGTGTCAATGTTAAAGTCAATGTGTGAAACTCATTACATTATGGAAGTGGGGGCATAATGGGCAAGCAATACCCACCCAACATGGGACTAGCTAGGGTTGCCCTGACACCACATCACCCGTCCTTTTAGGCCCTCGTCATAAGGGGCTTATGGGCTCTGGAACAGCTGCTGGTGCCTGGTTGTCATGGCGAGTGCCCTCCCCCAGAGCCTGGTATCCTTTCCGGCGGGGGAGTTGTTTGTTTTTCCACGTCAAAAGGAAGTTGTTCACTTCCATTCAGCCCTTTCCCCCTCTTTGAGAACATCCATAAGTTAAACTGAAGCTACAGCTATTTTTTTGTAATATATATTTTTTTAATGAGGCAAGTCAGCTAAGAACAAATTCTAGGAACAGCCTTGTTCAGGGGCTGAACGACAGATTTTTACCTTGTCAGCTCAGGGATTCGATCCACCAACCTTTCGGTTACTGGCCCAACGCTCTAACCTCTAGGCTACCTACCGCCTTATATAGGCTAACAATTACATGAGAATTTCTGCTACAACAGCATGTTTTTCTTGAATTGCAAATACTTAAAAGCTCTGGGGTCAGAATGAAGTATAACACATTATTTTGGAGCCAGGCCCTCACCACTCATGCCCCCACACCTCATTTATTTTGAGGGGCCTTCAACCACTCATTGCTGACACTATACCGCTCTGTCTCTCAAGGTAGAAACGTCCATGCTTGCTCACGAGATTGACAGCCATTAAAACCACAAAGCGGACAACAGCCGACCTGTTGGTTGATTATTGTAGCCTACTCCTTCTCATTTCGCCAACTTAATTCCATAATTGTAATTATATTTTGCATTGATTAGAAATCTCCCACTTTACTTGCTACACAAGGAGCCTCTGACTGTAGTGCAGCTATGACTGACCGACAATAACAACACTTGTGTGTAAGTGTAACTGGTGTGAAATGCCTAGCTAGTTAGCGGTGCTCGCTAAAAGCGTGTCAATCGGTGACGTCGCTCGCTCTGAGACCTTGAAGTAGTTGTTTCCCTTGCTCTGCAAAAGCCACGTTTTTTTGTGGAGCGATAGGTAACGATGCTTCATGGGAGGCAGTTGTTGTGTTCACAGAGTCCCGGGTTCGAGCCCAGGTTGGGGTGAGGAGAGGGACGAAAGCAACACTGTTACATAGGCTACCGGTGCATATTTCTTTATGACAATAATGACAAAGCAAAAACAGGTTTTTAGAAGTTTCAGCAAATGTATTAAAAAAAGTATGAAAATATCACATTTATATAAGTATTCAGACCCTTTACTCACTACTTTGTTGATGCACCTTTGGCAGCGATTACAGCATTGAGTCTTCTTGGGTATGACGATACAAGCTTGGCACACCTGTATTTGGGGAGTTTCTCCCATTCTTCTCTGTAGATGCTCTGTCAGTTTGGATGGGGAGCATCGCTGCAGAGCTATTTTCAGGTCTCTCCGGAGATGTTGGATCGGGTTCAATTCCGGGCTTGGCCACTCAAGAACATTCAGAGACTTGTCCTGAAGCCACTCCTGCGTTGTCGTGGCTGTGTGCTTAGGGTCTTTGTCCTGTTGGAAGGTGAACCTTCGCCCCAGTTTGAGGTCCTGAGCACTCTGGAGCAGGTTTACATCAAGGATCTCTCCGTTCATCTTTCTTTCGATCCTGACTAGTCTCCCAGTCTCTGCCGCTGAAAAACATCCCCACAGCATGATGCTGCCACCACCATACTTCACCGTAGGGATGTTACCAGGTTTTCTCCAGATGTGACACTTGGCATTCAGGCCATATAGTTCAATCTTGCTTTCATCAGACCAGAGAATCTTGTTTCTCATGATCTGAGAGTCCTTTGGGTGCCTTTTGTCAAACTCCAAGTTGGTTGTCATGTGCCTTTAACTGAGCAGTGGCTTCCGTCTGGCCACTCTACCATAAAGGCCTGATTGTTGGAGTGCTCTAGAGATGGTTGTCCTTCAGGAAGGTTCCTCCATCTCCACAGAAGATGAAGACAGCTTGTCTGTCTGTCGAAATCAGCTCCTCGAATGTGTGCAGCTCTCCTTTTCTTTTCCAAGTGTTCTACTCAGATGATCTTATCCAGAGTAATTAGGGTTAAGTGCCCTGCTCAAGGGCACATCGGCAGATTTTTTTACCTAGACATCTCGGGATTTGAACCATCAACCTTATGGTTACTGTCCCAACGCTCCTAAACATTAGTCTACCTTCCTCCCCATCCATCATCCAACGGTAATTCCTGACAATGTGGAGCATTTCCAAAAGGTCATTATTAATATATCTTTGAAAGATGAGTAGTTTCAGTCATATAATATAAACAATAGCGCTATTTTGTTCGGCTGACAAAGTTTAAAAAAAAAAAAAAAATTTTTTGCCTTCTGCCGCTTTACAAATTAATGTAGTGTACCTCAAAGACATGCTGGCGGAAACTAACCTGCTTTGTTATGCTAGTCAAGACTATGGTCTCATCTCGTGGTTGTTGGTGAGTTTATATTTATTTATTTATAAAACAATACTTATTCACCATAAATCACTTTTTTGTTGCACAATTGCATACATTGAATTTGTCATATTTTTCACAATCCAACAATTCTGCCTAATGTTCAATAAGAACCCACGCCAACAAAGTTGCTCTGCGTAAAAACACGTCTCACTCTGGATGGATGTATGGGAACGTTTTTTCTCTCTCTCTCTTTCATTCCCCTCCGGCGGTGTCCGTTGAAGTAAAAAAAAAAAAACAACACAAAAAAAACAGGTGCAGCCGGGAGGGAGTGATATGAACTTGAGACCCTGCTTAAACAGTCGGGCGACCACGCTATACAATCAGTCTAGTCTTGTCTTTGAACAGAATAAAAGGAACTGTTTGAAGAGTGGGACCTGGTTGGACCACTCTGCTTTCAGTGTCCCTACTCCCTATTTCGATGTGTGTTTTCCTCTTGACTTTGTGTGGGCTCAGCCTTATAGGATTAGAGATAAGGATATCATAGCATGGATAAGTACGTATTGTGTGTAGCTGAGGACAAAAGAGGGTCCGTTGCTGTTTAACAGTGAATCTTTATAAGTAACACCCTCTGTAGATAAGTAATACAGTAAGTCTGGAAATAATCGGGGAAGAACTGGGTAATTTAACCCTGAGACGTAAGAACATGCTGGCTCACTCTCCGTGTGTGTGCGTGCGTGCGTGCGTGCGTGTGCGTGTGTGTGCGTGTGTGCGTGTGTGCGTGTGCGTGCGTGCGTGCGTGCGTGCGTGTGTGTGTGTGTGTGTGTGTGTAAGGGATTGCGGGCTCGGCGAAACACTTTGTTCCTTGCTTGAGTAATAATGAAAAGTGCAGTGATGGTGCAAAGAGCTGGTCCTGATTTCAAACGCTTGATTCCACCAGGAAAAGACACATTGTGGTCAGGGTCACTTTGTGCTATTTTGTACAGCTAGGATATCCATAATTAGCGTGTTTGTTGCGTCCAAACGGCAATAAACAGAGTCACAATGCTTTGTATACAGTGTACACCGCTGTAATCAAGTCCAGACTAGTAACCCAAGTTAAAGAGAAGGCAGTGGGGGGGGAATAAAGGAAAAGAGGGAGGGGGAGGGCAGAGATAAGGGGACGTATGTGGCAACTGGAGGCTAGCGGTGGGCATCGTCAGCTAGCTAGTTTAGAGAGGGCATTCCGTGTCTTTTGTTGACAGCCACAAGTATTCCGCTTCCTCAGCCTCCCTCCAACACGCTCACCACACAAATGAGCTGTGGAACCCTCCAGGGTTGCTGTAGTTCACAGCGCCGCAGGAAGAATAGAGGGAAGCGCTTTAATTCACACACAGAGGGAGGAAGGAGAGAGAGAGGCCGCGCTAACACACAGGGTCACTCACACATCCAGTAACCCGTATGGTATACACACAGAGGTGCGTCGGTTAATAGTTTCTGTTTGGAGTTGTTACGAGCATGTGGGATAGGTTTTCTGTATATCCAGGCAAAGCCATGGGAGGGAACGACTCATTTGGCACAGTGGATAACACAGGCAGATGAATACGTAAAAGCACACACAAGACACAGCATCCTATTTTCCCTAACCGTAAGCCTAACCCTTGCCCTAACCCAAACATTAACCCCTAAACCTAACCCTTAACTCTAATACTAATTGTAACCCTAACCCTAAAATAGGGTTACAACCCTAACCCTTTTTTTCTCATGGAGACCTGGGAAATGTCCCCCACTTCCTTGTCTTCCTTGTTTTACTATCTATTTGTGGACTTTTGTACACACACACACACACACACACACACACACACACACACACACACACACACACACACACACACACACACACACACACACACACACACACACACACACACACACACACACACACACACACACACACACACACACACACACACACACACACACACACACAATCCTTGAGGGGCCCAAACAAAAACCTATTTCCCCAACCGTCAAGGAGAGAAGAGCTGCTTTCTCCAACCTCTAATTGTTTTCTTACTGGATGGGATTAGCACCACTTCTTCTGTTTCTTCACAGTGGACCTTCTGCACTTTGGGCCAATTTGGCAACTTTTTTTTACCGTCACCTTTATTTAGTTTGAGTTTTTTTGTAGATAGATGTACCCCCCCGTCTTTGCTACCTGAGGAGTAGGAGAAGGACGAAACGCGTTCCAGCTCGACTCCTCCGCCGAGGTGATAGCCATAAGGTGCTTGCCCTGAGTTTTTTTCTTTTTTGCTTGTTGTGTTTTTCCATTTCCCTTCTCTTTCTCTTTTCTCCTCTCCTCTACTTACTCACCTTCCTTCCCACTTGCTCCACTCAGCCACACAGACATGTACAGACATGTGCAGACACAGGAAAGGCAGTGTTTTGGACCTAAGGGGCCACATTGTGTGGGTGTGTGGGCGCGCTGCGTGGTCAGTCTGTTGCTCCTCGTCGCCCCAGTCTCCCTCAGTGAGGGTCAACGTGGTGATGCAGAGGAACGTAGCTGCGGGCTGAGTTTCAAGGAGCTCGGGCTTAGGTTGCGGCGAGGGAGAGGCCACCCGACGGATAGCTAGACAGACAGACACGCACACAAGGGCTTGCGGGCTCAGTGGCTTGCTCTCAAAGCAGGCAGGGGGCATAACAATGGTGCGGCTCTCCATCTGACCTTTCTGGGTGGGTATATACATCTAGACTGGAACAATGGGGGGCTGAATAGTCCACGCTTGGGCTCTCATTCTCCGGTGTTTTGACGGTCAAGCGGAGTGCCACTGATTCATGCATGGATCATAGCAGGGATGCATCTAACAGTCGGGGGGGAAAAAAAGCCAGACACTGAAGTCACCTGTCAGAGGTGGCGGTTGGGCGGCCAACTGCTGCTTTCGCCTGATGACCCTTCTTTGCAACCAGAGCTGACCTTTTGGAAGGAAGGACATAACGGCCTCTGTGAGGGTTCTCTCCCTGTTACTGTCGGCGCCCTCGCATGTCTCCCGTTCTTCTTGGCCTGAACTCTAGCCTTAACCTTTGGGGTGGGGTGCCTCACCTTTACCTTTGGGGTGGGGTGCCTCACCTTAACCTTTTGAGGTGGTGCTTAACCCTAATCTTCTATGGTGACCTGTGTTCCCTGAGGCTTGTGCGTGTGGGTCAGGGTTCCTCATCCTGCCTGTCACAAAGCAGAGTGCATTCTCCCAGGGGTTCATGCATTGTCATTGTAAGGTGCATCTAGCACTCGGAGCTCTGTTCCTAATACTTAATCTAATCCTAACCTTAACCCTAACTCCTAAACCTATCCCCTAACCGTAATTCTAACCCTATCCCATTGTAACTCTAACCCCAAATCTAACCCCTAAGCCTAAAATAGCATTTTTGCTTGTGGGGACCGGCATATTTTCCTTGTTTCACTCCACTCCTACGAGGATAGTAAAAACCAAAACCACACATCCGTATTTGTTTTCCCCACACACAGGTAGGGGAGAGATGAATGGATAACCTAACTTTGGTATTTGGAAGTGTTCCTGCACCTTCTCATTAAACTTGGACCTTTGTCACCGTGGGTCTGGTGGTATAATATCCTTTATTCATGATCCTTTATCCATTCCACCTTCCTGCCAGAGCCCGCTATAAAGGAGGACAGGCCCATGGTTAATGGTGTTCCTGTCATTTCTGGACCCCCCTCACTCGCTCTTCCGCCCTCTCTTTCTGCGCTCTGCCTGCCAGCTCCGGTGTGTTATCATCATTGCATAACCCTTCAGCCAATAAAGTGCCCCACGTGCCTTTTGGCAAAGCACCTCATTTAATCCCTGCCAAGGTTAGCCGGGTGCAAAGTGTGCCACTGTCAGTGCCACACCCCTGAGAGTGAGTGTGTGTCCCTTGCTGCTGATTCAGTGTCTGTGTGTGTGTGTGTGTGTGTGTGTGTGTGTGTGTGTGTGTGTGTGTGTGTGTGTGTGTGTGTGTGTGTGTGTGTGTGTGTGTGTGTGTGTGTGTGTCCTGCTACAGCAGGGATCATCAACTAGACGCAGGCCAATTCTTTTCTTGAGCGGATGGTCAGGAGGCCAGAAGATCATCACAAATGATTTGTAGACTGCAAGTTGACCGCAAGGAGCCCAAACAGATATAATATTTGACTAAAACATAATAAATTGAAGCCTTCCTTACATCCGTATACAATCACATATCTTACTTTAAAATCACTTGGAGCTGATTTGTTTTTCTTTCAAAAACTAGGACATTTCTAAGTGACCCCAAACTTTTGAACGTGTGTGTGTGTGTGTGTGTGTGTGTGTGTGTGTGTGTGTGTGTGTGTGTGTGTGTGTGTGTGTGTGTGTGTGTGTGTATGTATATACTGTATATACAGTGTATATACTGTATATACAGTGGGGCAAAAAAGTATTTAGTCAGCCACCAATTGTGCAAGTTCTCCCACATAAAAAGATGAGAGAGGCCTGTAATTGTCATCATAGGTACACTTAAACTATGACAGACAAAATGAGAAAAGAAATCCAGAAAATCACATTGTAGGATTTTTTTATGAATTTATTTGCAAATTATGGTGCAAAATAAGTAAAACCAGTCAGTATCACATCTCCTTCGCATAGAGTGGATAAGGCTGTTGATTGTGGAATGTTGTCCTAAACAAACACATTTGTGCGCAAAATGTAAGAGAAATAAGCTTTTTGTGCGCGTGGAACCATTCTGGGATCTTTTATAATTTTGTTGTTTGCTCAGAAAACTTAGGGGCCAAATAAAATCACGGGCTGCCAGTTGGGGAACCCTGTGTTACAGTATCCAACCCTCTCAGCAAACGTCTGAGAATAACCCCTTGGCCTGTCTGTAAACTCTTCTATTTGGATTGGCCCCTCACCTCCAGACCCTTTGAACAGCTAGCTATGTTTCTGAAATACCTTCTCAGCTTGCCCCCCCCCCCCCTGGAATCTGCCTCTGCCCTGCATATTTACAACATACACGTCCATACATTAGTGTTTCAGTGAGCACGCTAGCTGCCAGACATGCCTCTGGGATGTGGTCCGGCTTGTGTTTGGTGGAACATACTGGACTCAAACATCACAGCAACGGTACTAATAATAGAAGGTGCTGATAAAGGGGAAGAAAAGGATCTTGGTTCATCCCGCCACACCGGTGCTGTTTGAAGCTGTTATTCGCTAGGTATGCTAGGCTAAATAGGACATGTCAGTCAAATTGATGATGTAGCCCAGGCTGTTAGGTAAGAGTCCACTAGCGCTTAGGCTAGGTAGGCTACACTAAATAGGTCAGTCAAGGTGATGAAATTTAGCCTAACCAGGCTGTAGCCTACGGAGTGTGCTCTAGGCTAGTAAGGCTAGGCTATGTAGCTAGTGCAAGTCAAATGTCAGCCTGAACAGGGCTTACCCGGTCTGCAAACATGAATTCAGTTGTTACACAGGGATTGGGGGAGGGCGGGGGGGCAACATCAGGAAGGTGCACTTTGAGTGGGGAGAGCAGGAGGGGCGAGCTGGCTTTCTTTGAGTAGGGGATACATCTATAGCCAGACTAATTGCCTCAGCTTATAAAGAGCATGTGGATGGATCGACCAGCTATTTAATGGCCCATTGCAGTTTTATATATGTTTGGTTGGAATAATACTGTGAAATTGTCTAAATTATGATAATGCCCTTTTAGTTTAAGAGCTGTTTGAAAAGACCGCTTGAATTTTCAGCCTGTTTTGCTGGGAGGGAGTTTTTGGCATTCCATGGTGACATCACCATAGTTAATAGACCAATAAGAAAAAGAGTTCCAAACCTCTCCTAAAAACAGCACATTTTTTGTTTTTCCTCTCAAACCACTCCCAGACAGTCCTATCTAAATTCTCGCTTGAGAATTTGCTCTTTGTTGAGACGTTATTTTTGTTTCTTTTTGACCATTTCAAATGGAAAACAGTTACAGTAAGGTACTTAATTGTTACCCAGAAATTATATTGATATTGAGATAAAAAAAACCCAGCTGCATTGAACCTTTTTAAAGCTTAGCATTAACATGCAATGGTGGTAAACTGGGTGGAATGAGATCTCATCCCTCTGTATCTGATCTCATCCACCCTTAGGTGTTGAGTCTCATTCTCCTTTTCCTGTGGGCCTCATACCTCCTTGGTTACCCAGTGCAGTTTGTGTAGCTCTTTCCACCCCTGTACATTTGCAGCTGGAAAGGGGCCCGACCCTTGGCTGATATCCAGCCTCCTTTAACTGCACTGTAATCCCCTTTTATGATCTTATTTTTTCTCTCTCTCCCCCATTCGCTTTCCCTTTCACTCACTTTCTCTCTCCTTCTCTCTCTTGCCTTGACATATTGTGTATCCAATTGGCTTCTTCAACGTACAGTACTTTAAAATCCACCACTCCACACCAACAGTCATGCCATGTACTGTGCGCCACCCACACACACACACACACACACACACACACGAAAGCAGAGGACAGCTAGGTTACCCGTGATACGAGTCAGTATTCGACATCCGTCCATGTCTGAGGACGTCTGGAGAGTGTGGAAACCGGCCACTAGGGGCAACAGTGAGTGCTGTTACCTTCAAGTAGGTTTTGGTTTTGCTAGGGTGCTGTGGATGTGGACGGATGTAAGCATCTGCCTCTGATTCCAAAGGTTGCGATTTTGAATCCAGCGATAGAAATTTGTTTTTGATATTTTTGTTTTAAGCCTATCCCAAACCATTCGGATTTAAGGCCTATCCTTAAAAATCACGGAAAGAGAAGGTTTCGGGTTCCTGGGTGGCAGAGTCCATCGACCACCTCCTCGCCGACTGCCGGAGGAGATGGACATACGATGGTATTGATTTGAATCCTGAAGGTCACCTCCACAGGCCAGCTCCGCCTGAAGTTCCCTATTGAGCCCTCTTCAGTAGAAGGTAAGTAGAGCAGCCTCACTCCATCTACTCCCTGCAGCCATGGTGCAGAACTCGAGGGCATACTAGGCAGCTGAATTGCGTCCTTGTTGAAGTTCTATAAGGAGGTCTCCTATAGGACGACCGGAGGCAGAGTGATCGAATACCTCTTTGAAGAGGGTGTGGAAATGGGTCTCAGAACCGAGTTCTGTGCTGTTGGCAGTCCATGTGGCGGTGGCCCAATCCAGGGCTTTGCCTGTGAGTAGAGACACAACTAAATCCACCCTGCTCTTGTCGGTGGAGAAGTTAATGGGGTCGTGCTCAGTATATTTGCTGAATTGCATCAGAAATCCTTGACATTTCCCAGGTGAACCGTCATACTTTCCAGCCATGGGTATGAACGAAGGAGGGCTATGGGTTACGATACCTGGTATCGGAGGAGTAGGGATAGGCTGGCGGAGAACATGACAAATTTCCTCCATAAGCTCCTCTTGCTGGGTTAGGCACCGCTATAGCTCCGCTGAATCTATTCTGTATTCAGTTGAGGTATTCTGTAATGTATACTCAGGGAGAACACGGTGTAGATTCACACGCAGAGTGCGGCAGATGTTTATTAAGCCTCCGCAGAAGGCTGGAATCGTGGTCGCAGGCATTGGTCAAAAACAGGTAGGCAGTCAAAAACAAACAATAACTGTACAAACAGAAAGAACTGAACTAAATAGGGAGCTGATGAGACCAGGTGAGAAACAAACACAGGTGAAATCAATGAACAAAAATTAAAGACAGGGCTACGTTCCAGAACACAAAGAAACAGGGCTACGTTCAAGAACACAAAGAAACAGGGCTACGTTCCAGAACACAAAGAAACAGGGCTACGTTCCAGAACACAAAGAAACAGGGCTACGTTCCAGAACACAAAGAAACAGGGCTACGTTCAAGAACACAAAGAAAAAGCACACAAGGTTGACTAAGAAAAGAAAAGCAGAACCTTACAGCCAGCATCATCTTGCAGATGTCCTCCAGCACATGTATTCTCCAATGAAGACTAACATCAAAGTCCGTAGGCTGTACAGTTTCAATTACGGTCATATTCAAAGTTGACTTAATATCCGTTCAATGTGCTCAATTTCATAAAAAGGTAAATGGTACTTGAGACAGTGGAATCATTTTTCATTAACAATTCAAATGTATTTCACGAGATCATGCGATGGTGAATGCGTACTAAAAAAGATTTACACCAAGTGTGATGTCTTTTCACTCAGAATGAAATAAAGGATGATCAATTAAGTTTTACAACAGTCAAACAACAATCAATATCAACATTTCGATATCAACCCCCCCTCGGTTATAACGCTACAAGCTGGAAATGAAAAGACAAACACAAAAATATATATGTCTACTACATGGCATAAAAAGCTTACTGAAATGATACACTGACTGTATGACAGATGTGCCTATTTTTTTTTTCCCACCTTTATTTAACCAGGTAGGCTAATTGAGAACAAGTTCTCATTTACAACTGCAACCTAGCCAAGATAAAGCATAGCAGTGTGAACAGACAACAACACAGAGTTACACATGGAGTAAACAATAAACAAGTCAATAAAACAGTAGAAAAAAAGGGGGAAAAAGAGTCTATATACATTGTGTGCAAAAGGCTTGAGGAGGTAGGCGAATAATTACAATTTTGCAGATTAACACTGGAGTGATAAATGATCAGATGGTCATGTACAGGTAGAGATACTGATGTGCAAAAGAGCAGAAAAGTAAATTAAATAAAAACAGTATGGGGATGAGGTAGGTAAATTGGGTGGGCTATTTACCGATGGACTATGTACAGCTGCAGCGATCGGTTAGCTGCTCAGATAGCAGATGTTTAAAGTTGGTGAGGGAGATTAAAGTCTCCAACTTCAGCGATTTTTGCAATTCGTTCCAGTCACAGGCAGCAGAGAACTGGAAGGAAAGGCGGCCAAATGAGGTGTTGGCTTTAGGGATGATCAGTGAGATACACCTGCTGGAGCGTGTGCTACGGGTGGGTGTTGCCATCATGACCAGTGAACTGAGATAAGGCGGAGCTTTACCTAGCATGGACTTGTAGATGACCTGGAGCCAGTGGGTCTGGCGATGAATATGTAGCGAGGGCCAGCCGACTAGAGCATACAGGTCGCAGTGGTGGGTGGTATAAGGTCCTTTAGTAACAAAACGGATTGCACTGTGATAAACTGCATCCAGTTTACTGAGTAGAGTATTGGAAGCTATTTTGTAGATGACATCGCCGAAGTCGAGGATCGGTAGGATAGTCAGTTTTACTAGGGTAAGTTTGGCGGCGTGAGTTAAGGAGGCTTTGTTGCGGAATAGAAAGCCGACTCTAGATTTGATTTTAGATTGGAGATGTTTGATATGAGTCTGGAAGGAGAGTTTACAGTCTATCCAGACACCTAGGTACTTCTAGATGTCCACATACACTGCAGCCGACGTGAGGAAAACATTTAAACGCGTCAACTCTCGCAAGGCTGCAGGCCCAGACGGCATCCCTCAGAGCATGCGCAGACCAGCTGGCTGGTGTGTTTTACGGACATATTCAACCAATCCCTATCCCAGTCTGTTGTTCCCATATGCTTCAAGAGGGACACCATTGTTCCTGTTCCCATGAAAGCTAAGGTAACTGAGCTAAACGACTACCGCCCCGGAGCACTCACTTCCGTCATCATGAAGTGCTTTGAGAGACTAGTCAAGGACCATATCACCTCCACCCTACCTGACACCCTAGACCCACCCCAATTTGCTTACCGCCCAAATAGGTCCACAGACGATGCAATCTCAACCACACTGCACACTGCCCTAACCCATCTGGACAAGAGGAATACCTATGTGAGAATGCTGTTCATCGACTACAGCTCGGCATTTAACACCACAGTACCCTCCAAGCTCGTCATCAAGCTCGAGACCTTGGGTCTCGACCCCGCCCTGTGCAACTGGGTACTGGACTTCCTGACGGGCCGCCCCCAGGTGGTGAGGGTAGGCAACAACATCTCCACCCCGCTGATCCTCAACACTGGGGCCCCACAATGGTGCGTTCTGAGCCCTCTCCTGTACTCCCTGTTCACCCACCACTGCGTGGCCACGCACGCCTCCAACTCAATCATCAAGTTTGCGGACGACACAACAGTGGTAGGCTTGATTACCAACAACGACGAGACAGCCTACAGGGAGGAGGTGAGGGCCCTCGGAGTGTGGTGTCAGGAAAATAACCTCAACAAAATTAAGGAGATGATTGTGGACTTCAGGAAACAGCAGAGGGAACACCCCCCTATCCACATCGATGGAACAGTAGTGGAGAGGGTAGTAAGTTTTAAGTTCCTCGGCGTACACATCACAGACAAACTGAATTGGTCCACCCACACAGACAGCATCGTGAAGAAGGCGCAACAGCGCCTACTTGTTGGTTATTACTGCATTGTCGGAACTAGAAGCACAAGCATTTCACTAAACTCGCACTAACATCTGCTAACCATGTGTATGTGACAAATAAAATTTGATTTGATTTGATATTCTAGGTCGGAACCATCCAGGGTGGTGATGTTAGTCTGGCGTGCGGGTGCAGGCAGCGAACGGTTGAAAAGCATGCATTTGGTTTTTACTAGCGTTTAAGAGCAGTTGGAGGCCACGGAAGGAGTGTTGAAGCTGAATTGAAGCTCGTTTGGAGGTTAGATAGCACAGTGTCCAAGGAAGGGCCAGAAGTATACAGAATGGTGTCGTCTGCGTAGAGGTGGATCAGGGAATGGCCCGCAGCAAGAGCAACATCATTGATATATACAGAGAAAAGAGTTGGCCCGAGAATTGAACCCTGTGGCACCCCCATAGAGACTGCCAGAGGACCGGACAACATGCCCTCCGATTTGACACACTGAACTCTGTCTGCAAAGTTGTTGGTGAACCAGGCAAGGCAGTCATTAGAAAAACCGAGGCTACTGATTCTGCCGATAAGAATATGGCGATTGACAGAGTCGAAAGCCTTGGCCAGGTCGATGAAGACGGCTGCACAGTACTGTCTTTTATCGATGGCGGTTATGATATCGTTTAGTACCTTGAGCGTGGCTGAGGTGCACCCGTGACCGGCTCGGAAACCAGATTGCACAGCGGAGAAGGTACGGTGGGATTGGAGATGGTCAGTGATCTGTTTGTTGACTTGGCTTTCGAAGACCTTAGATAGGCAGGGCAGGATGGATATAGGTCTGTATAACAGTTTGGGTCCAGGGTGTCTCCCCCTTTGAATAGGGGGATGACTGCGGCTGCTTTCCAATCCTTGGGATAGTTTCAGAAATAGAGGGTCCAGATTGTCATAGGCCTCGTCATACGAACAGAATGACGTTGTGTTTCTGTGCGTGGCTGTGGCTGTGAGTGTGTTTTGGAGGCTTCCTCTAATACAGTACCCCCTCTCTTCTCCACCCCTCTCTGGCCCCCTGCCTCTGGTCTTGTCCCTGGATCCTGCTCTGTCTACCATTGGAGATGAGAGAGAGAGGGAGAAAAAAGACAACTCAGGCTGGAAAAATGTGTTATACAGATGTCTGTGGATCAGTGCTTTGGTTGGACAGAGGATCACACTCCTCCCCCTCCCTCTGGCATGTCTGCTTCTCTTTTTATCCTATACCTTCATATGACCCTTCCGTCTGATTTCCCTTGTCGTTCCTCTCTGTCTCTCTCTGTCTCTGTCTCTCTCCCCCCTTTATCTATCCCTTGTTCTCCCTCTCCCTCTCTCTCTGTTCTCTCTCACTGTGTCTGCTACCACTAAATAGTTATTTTGAATTAAGGAGGATTGCATCTCATGATACCTTTCTTAGTGGCACCACCAGCCATTATACATGCATGTCAATTAACAAAACCCTAATTGATTCATTATTATCTGTTGACATGCACTTTGAGTGCTTTTGTGTATGTGTGTATCAGTGTGTGTCTGTGCGTGCCTGGATGTTTTATGTGTGTGCGTGCATTTGTGAGTACCGCTGTGAATGTGTGTGTTTGTGTTTATGCATGTCCACAACGTTTTGTGTGATTGTAGCTCTTCTGTGGGCCCAGTGTTCGTTAGCCAGGCAGCCTCTGGGGCTCCCAGCTGTGTATGATGCTCAGATGGCAGGCCTGCTGCACATTACCGTAATGATTTACTGACTTTGGCCGTAGCACTGCCCCCCCCTCACACACTCCTTCATCCCTGCACTGCAAATGTCACCATTGAGCTTTTGTCCATTGTTTTGGGTCTGGGCTGGATTCTCAGCCCAGACCCAAGCTTTTTTAAGGGAGACGTGCAGACCGGATGTGCTTGTTGTGGGCTTGCTGGGAAGAAGAAAGCCTTTAGATTCCTTGTAACATCCAGTCATACTGTAATGTCGTTCACTGTACTTATTCTTACACGAAGCACCAGGGATTTAGTGGAATCAAGGCATGTGGGTTTTGTAACAGACAGATCTTTGATGTTTTGCTTGCTGTGGAAATACACATCTTTCATCCCCAACGGTTTTCATTGTGCAACATCACCGTTTCTCCTTTTGGTAGCGCTTACTGAATGTGGTTCTTTTTTCTTGAATAACTGGGACACAACAAAGAAAATCCCCAAAACAAAAATCAAGACCAATCTCCAAAAGGTTCTGATTTCCATCATTCCAAAGGGCCATGTTGGTCCTGGTGTTGCACATGGGTTTTACGAGCCTACGTACATTCAGCCGCACAGGTATGAGAATCAAAATAATCTGGTGGCGAAGACAGATTGGAAATTCTGCATTTTTTAGGAGGAGTATGTGGATTGAAGGGGTTTGGACATTACACATCAACATTGAGACGACTGAAAGTGGCAGGGGGAGTTGCTGGTCTCAACCCTCAACCCTCCAATTTAAATGCAGAAAATATGGAGCAGTACTTGGTTCAAAGTAGCTTGTCTAACCAAAACAGAATGGAATTTAGAAGCTAAATGCTGTATTGTAAAATGCTGTATTGTTGCTGTATTTTCTGTAGCTAGATTCTCTTTTGTTATTATTTGCACTTTCTGTTAATTGCACTTTTTGTATAGGCCTTTTTGTATAGGCCTTTTTGTATAGGCCTTTTTGTATAGGCCTTTTTGTATAGGCCTTTTTGTATAGGCCTTTCTGTATAGGCCTTTCTGTATAGGCCTTTTTGTATAGGCCTTTCTGTATAGGCCTTTCTGTATAGGCCTTTCTGTATAGGCCTTTCTGTATAGGCCTTTCTGTATAGGCCTTTTTGTGTAGGCCTTTCTGTATAGGCCTTTCTGTATAGGCCTTTCTGTATAGGCCTTTTTGTATAGGCCTTTTTGTATAGGCCTTTTTGTATAGGCCTTTCTGTATAGGCCTTTCTGTATAGGCCTTTTTGTATAGGCCTTTTTGTATAGGCCTTTTTGTATAGGCCTTTTTGTATAGGCCTTTCTGTATAGGCCTTTCTGTATAGGCCTTTCTGTATAGGCCTTTCTGTATAGGCCTTTTTGTATAGGCCTTTTTGTATAGGCCTTTTTGTATAGGCCTTTCTGTATAGGCCTTTCTGTATAGGCCTTTCTGTATAGGCCTTTCTGTATAGGCCTTTTTGTATAGGCCTTTCTGTATAGGCCTTTTTGTATAGGCCTTTCTGTATAGGCCTTTCTGTATAGGCCTTTCTGTATAGGCCTTTTTGTATAGGCCTTTTTGTATAGGCCTTTCTGTATAGGCCTTTCTGTATAGGCCTTTCTGTATAGCCCTTTCTGTATAGCCCTTTCTGTATAGGCCTTTCTGTATAGGCCTTTTTGTATAGGCCTTTCTGTATAGGCCTTTCTGTATAGGCCTTTCTGTATAGGCCTTTCTGTATAGGCCTTTCTGTATAGGCCTTTTTGTATAGGCCTTTCTGTATAGGCCTTTTTGTATAGGCCTTTCTGTATAGGCCTTTCTGTATAGGCCTTTTTGTATAGGCCTTTTTGTATAGGCCTTTCTGTATAGGCCTTTCTGTATAGGCCTTTCTGTATAGGCATATCTATTTTTTAGTGTAATGTTTTTATCTGTTTTCATCATCTCTGAAAACGTTGTCGTCACTTCCTAGGTCTTGGCCAATCGTCTTTGACCATACCAGTCCCAGTCCCCTCTCTCTGAGTTCAATAGCAGTGTGTGTTGTAGTGCAGTCAAATGCTTTTTGACCTGGCATTGAATGTACATTCTATCATTAAATGACACTGCCTTGAATGAAATTGCATCAGATGGTCTTTTTACGTCTTTATGAAATAGCATCAGGTATATTTATGTATCACAGTTGTTTAACACAAGGATTTAAACAGTGTTTTTATTGCTTTGTGTTCTTTTGGACCTGCTTTTTGGTGTTCACATATGTCTTCGGGAAGCAAATCTTTCCATCTCTACCGAATGCTCTGTACACAAGTACTTATTGTGTAAGCTAATAGCATAAAATACAGAAATAGTCATACCCCTTGACTTATTACACATTTTGCTGTGTTACAGCCTGAATTCAAAATGGACTTAATATATTTTTTTTGACCATCTACACACAAAACCTCAATGATAAAGTGAAAACATGTTTTTAGACATTTTTGCAAATGTATTGAAAATGAAATACAGAAATATCTTATTTCTATAACTATTCACACCCCTGAGTCAATACATGTTAGAAGCTGTGAGTCGTTCAGGGTAAGTCTGTAAGAGCTTTGCACACCTGGGTTGTACAATATTTTAAAATTCTTCAAAGTCTGTCAAGTTGGTGGTTGATCATTGCCAGACTGCCGTTCTTGCCATAGATTTTCAAGCCGATTTAAGTCAAAACTGTAACTATGCCACAATCACTGTCTCCCAGTGTTTGTTGGAAAGCAGACTGAACCAGGTTTTCCTTTTAGTGTGTTGGGTTTACCCCAAACAGGTCGACCGAATTATGATTTTTCAACGCCGATACCGATTATTGGAGGACCAAAAAAAGCCGATACCGATTAAACGGCCGATTTTAAATGTTTTATTTTATTTGTAATAATGACAATTAGAACAATTCTGAATGAACACTTATTTTAACTTAATATAATACATCAATAAAATCAATTTAGCCTCAAATAAATAATGAACATGTTCAATTTGGTTTAAATAATGCAAAAACAAAGTGTTGGAGAAGAAAGTAAAAGTGCAATATGTGCCATGTAAGAAAGCTAACATTCCTTGCTCAGAACATATGAAAGCTGGTGGTTCCTTTTAACAGGAGTCTTCAATATTCCAAGGTAAGAAGTTTTAGGTTGTAGTTATTATAGGAATTATAGGACAATTTCTCTCTATACGATTTGTATTTCATATACCTTTGACTATTGGATGTTCTTATAGGCACTTTAGTATTGCCAGTGTAACAGTATAGCTTCCGACCCTCTCCTCGCCCATACCTGGGCTCGACCAGGAACACCGACAACAGCCACCCTAGAAGCAGAGTTACCCATGCAGAGCAAGGGGAATAACTACTCCAAGTCTCAGAGCGAGTGACGTTTGAAACGCTATTAGCGTGCACCCCGCTAACTAGCTAGCCATTTCACATCAGTTACACCAGCCTAATCTCGGGAGTTGATAGGCTTGAAGTCATAAACAGCTCAAAGCTCAGAGTTCGCAACGAGCCAGGTTAGCAGGCAATATTAACTAAATATGCAGGTTTAAAAAATATATACTTGTATATTGATTTTAAGAAAGGCATTGATGTTTATGGTTAGTTACACATTGGAGCAAGACAGTCCTTTTTCATGAATACGCACCACATCGATTATATGCAAGGCAGGACACGCTAGATAAACTAGTAATATCATCAACCATGTGTAGTTAACTAGTGATGATTGATTGATTGTTTTTTATAAGATAAGATTAATGCTAGCTAGCAACCTTACCTTGTCTTCTTACTGCATTCGCGTAACAGGCAGTCTCCTCGTGGAGTGCAATGTAATCAGGTGGTTCGAGCGTTGGACTAGTTAACTGTAAGGTTGCAAGATTGAATCCCCGAGCTGACCAAGGTAAAAATCTGTCATTCTGCCCCTGAACAAGGCAGTTAACCCACCGTTCCAAGGCCGTCATTGAAAATAAGAACGTGTTCTTAACCGACTTGCCAAGTTTAATAAAGGATAAATAAAGTTGTAACATTTTATTTTTATTTTTTTACAATTTCCGATTGTTATGAAAACTTGAAATCGGCCCTAATTAATCGGCCATTCCGATTAATCGGTCAACCTCTACTTTGTGTTCAGGACATTATATTTATTTCATTGCCAATCATTTTTTTTGTTTTACTTCAGTGCCTTATTGCAAACAGGATGCATGTTTATTCCAAAATACATGTATATTCCAAAACTGTACAAGCTTCCTTGTTGTTGATCCATCCTCCGTTTTCTCCGATCATAGCCATTAAACTCTGTCATTATTTGAGTCACCATTGGCCTCATGGGGAAATCCTTCCTCTCCAGTAACTGAGTTAGGAAGGACGCCTGTATCTTTGTAGTGACTGGGTATATTGATACACCATCCAAAGTGTAATTAATAACTTCACCATGCTCAAAGGGATATTCAATGTCTGCTTTATTTTGTGATTTTTATCCATCTACCAATAGGTGCCCTTCTTTGCGAGGCATTGGAAAACCTCCCTGGTCTTTGTGGTTGAATATGTGTTTGAAATTCACTGCTCGACTGAGGGACCTTACAGATACTTATTTGTGTGGGGTACAGAGATGAGGTAGTCATTCCAGCATCATATTAAACACTATTCCATGAGTCCATGGATCTTATTGTGTGACATGTCAAGCACATTTTTACTCCTGAACTTACTGAGGCTTTCCGTAACAAAGTGGCTGAATACCTATTGACTCAAGACCATTGTAAAAAATATGGAAAGACGTACTTACATTATGAGGTATTGTATCTATGCCAGTGACACAACCTTCATTTTTTAATATTTTTTTAAAATTTCAGGCTGTAACACAACAAAGTCAAGGGGTGTGAATACTTTCTGAAAGCACTGTATCTTAACACACAGTTCGCCCCCTTGATTAATGGATAACTATCAAATGTTTTCAAACCAACAAACTTGACGAGTTGTAAAGTGCTTGTGTCTCATATCAGTTTGGCATAAACTGGTATCACTATTTTGTTGTTACAGTAGGACATACTTGTTAGGCTATAACTCATTATAGCCTCAAGCCGTGCACTACCCCTGAAGAAAGCAGGCTTCATCGAGAAGGCTTCAGTGATAGGTCACGGAAAGTGTAACCACTTTATCAATGATTTCATCGCAGCTCTTGTAAACCATCTACCTCTGATTCGAAGTTGCACAAAAGGTTGCATACCATTACTGTCCTTGGAGTGCCTTCTAAATACCGGACTCACAGATTGACCTGATCTGCTGCTACACTGTAGTTCATGTGTTTCACCATCAATAATGTACAGTTTATAGCGTCAACTGTTGTTTTGGTTGTGGGAGATCCAGTGGTTTGGTTCCTATGGGGCTGCTCTGAGTGTCGGCGACCATATTGTCTCTTGCGGCTCTGAAGTCACATGGAGTTGACTGTAAAAGGCCACTCAGCCTCTGTGGATTGGCTTCCTTCTTAGGTGTGTTTGGTATGTGCGATGGGCTACGTTGGTGGTCTGCCAGCTGCGTGAGTTTAACAGCACCTGTCACAGGATCCATTAGCCCCACAGCTGTAAAACGGTGTGAGGCACTCGCCCTCAGCCCCCACTCCCACCTCCCCTTCCCTCACTCTCCTTACCCACTCCATGCAAAAGCATGGACAGTTACCAAGGGAACCATCAGGCTAGATTTCCCATAACATGTACCGATGGGGACAAGATCCCCATCCAGGATGTCGAATCGCTCTGATTTCTCAAGCGCATCGATGACTGAGAATCTCAAGGCCACAGGAACAGAACTGTATTTTTGCCATTTCCCTCTGTGTCCCAAGTCCCCACAGCGGTGTCCCCACAGCGGTATCCCCATAGCGGTGTCCCCACAGCGGTGTCCCCATAGCGGTGTCCCCACAGCGGTGTCCCCACAGCGGTATCCCCATAGCGGTGTCCTCACAGCGGTGTGCCCACAGCGGTGTTGCTGTGTGTGGCTGTGTTTTAGACTTGAGGAAACCACTGCAGCAGAGCACATGTACGCAATTAGAGAATCTGGCGTGGGGAATTGAGGGCGGGGAAACTGACAATGTTGATGCTGTGCTGTCGGCCGCGTGTTTGTTCCCCTGCCAGCCCTAGTTGACTGTTGTTGCGGTTATCCGGTGAGGGGGGAGGGAGAGAGAAAGTTTGAGGCAGGGTGTGGGGGAGAGGAAATGGATTTGACTTAATGATGAATTTAGGCACGATCAGCTGGGCAGTAGGGGAGAGTTGGGTGAGCTGAGCCATTTTTTTACATTCAGCGTCACTCCGTCAAGGGAAATATAGTATTATTTCTAACAAAGATGTCTAAATATATTTTCAGGATGTTGTGAAATAATCTGAATTCTTGTAAACATTACAGCTTTGAAAACATACTGTAGCTTGTCCAGAAAATGTGATCTCTTGGCTCAACTTACCAATGGAGTATGGGGTAGGTTGAATTGCGGGACAGGATAGGTTAAGCCGCTTACACATTTCTGTACTTAATGAAATATTACCACTACCTTTTAAAAACCATGTCTATCTTTATTTCCCAAACACAATTCAACACTATCACTTTTTTGTCTTTCCTTTTCATCATCTTTTAACACAGGTTTAACACTATTAACAGAGGCCAGACCGTGTTCTTACCTCATATCTCAGCGTTAATGTCTTGCATTACGCCTGGGAAGAAAACACTTCAATATGCTCAACTTGGCATTGGCTCAACCATTGGCTCAACTTACCACAAGGCAAACATTTTGACTATATTAGCCCACAAAGCTAAAAGGCTGCACTTTCATGCTAGGTTTAGGACCTCATATTGAAGCTTATAGCCACTGATGTATAGAAAAATCTTAAAATAATCTACTTCGGTTTAGATACAAACCCCATGAAGCTTCTAACACAATACATTTATTTGACTTGGTAAAAAATATATATATATTTTTTACCAACTTGCTTACCACTTTTTCCATGTGGATTCTTCCTTCACAGACACCAGGAAATGGTCACCTCTTCCTAAATATTTGGTCAAATTATTAATTTTGTGTATGGTTTCCTAGAAACAAGGGTGGCTCAACTTACCTCAACTCTCCTACAGCGAGCCAGAAATGATTCATCGAGTCGCTGCTTCTCCAGTTATGAATATCTATCGCAATCAATATCCATGCTAATGTACCTATACATCTACGTCATTGTTGTCTCTCGTCAAGTTTTTTCTTTAGAAAGATTGCTCATTTGATATGGATTGGAACTAGGCCTATCTTTTACCAACGGTCACCTGGCCATTGCCAAGAATGAAGTACCTAATAAATGTACCAATTCCCAAAACTTCACCTGACTCAGTCACAACCCGACCCTATTCATTTGATAATATCCCTCTTAGTTGATTAGGCTCCGGCTCAAGTACCAGCTCTCACATGCTATAATTTATAACTCTGCTTTTATGGGTGGAACAGCATTGACTTTTAA
This sequence comes from Oncorhynchus keta, assembly GCF_023373465.1. Classification (NCBI taxonomy): domain Eukaryota; kingdom Metazoa; phylum Chordata; class Actinopteri; order Salmoniformes; family Salmonidae; genus Oncorhynchus; species Oncorhynchus keta. The sequence continues at coordinate 13,846,046 of NC_068423.1, forward strand.
GAACAAAATGGCTACTGAACGGCAGGTTCACGTGAGGACAGGCCAGGTACAGTATTGCGCAGTAGTGTAGCTCTCTCCCTCTGCCATTAACCGCGGCCTGGTGAGCAGAAAGTAATCAGGTCTTGTGAAAACAGTGGAAGCTCCGGAGCTGGGCTGCTGCATATGTCAGGCCTGCATATTCTTGTTTTTATAGGTCTGACTCCATTCAGCTAGGCCTTCAGGCTAAATATTTATTAAAAATTGAGAAAGACAGGAGGCTAGGTTAGCCTATGCTAGGCCTAGCTCTGTACTGTAGCGTTAGCCATCGTAGCAAGGATTTCTTGTAATCGTAGCAAGCAGAGTTTTGTGGTTTCTAGGAAATACCGCATTGACCTTTACCCTTTAGGGTTCAGCAGTGACCCTTTAGCCACCTAAAGCTTTTCTTTATGATGTACCTTTTATTGTTGAGAGTTGTCATTAGCTTAGCATGTTTTTAGCCCTCGGGACTGGATTGTCCTTGAACTCCTCATACATGAGATGTTATTGGCTCTGGGGAGGCTGTAAACTGACAATGTTTCAATCTCATGGCCGTCAGCTACGAACAATTCGATTTTGGCTCTCCTTCAACACCCCTCACTCCCTCCATGCCTCCACTCTTTCTCTCCATCACACATGCTAAAGGCTAAGGGAGGCCTTTACCCCGCCAATGAGCTAAAAGACAAAGGCAGGCTTGTGACTTCACCCGATAAAGCCCCCTCTGTTCATGGTATAGATCCATTGGTGTCGCCTCTCCACAAGGACAATGCCTTTAAACATCAGAGCACATAGACAAATAGGCAAAGGCCATTCTCCCTTCTATTGTCCCGGGTCTGAACCAGACAAACAACCAGCCTGGTAGGCAGCAGGGCAGGCAGGGAATAGAGAGACAGATTACGCAAGGGCCTGGCAGTGTATCATGTCATGGTAAGTACATTGTGTACATTACACACACACACGCTCAGTTTAGCACATACGCTTACACACACTCACAGATGCTCTTACACTACACAACACAAGACACACACACACACACACACACACACACACACACACACACACACACACACACACACACACACACACACACACACACACACACACACACACACACACACACACACACACACACACACACACACACACAGCGGGTGTACTGGAGCTGAGCTAACACAAATAAGGGTGTGTCTATGTATTTTCTCCAATGGTTCTGGAAGGAAAGTATGCTATTATTACATGACAGCTTAATGGGAGCATTAATCATCAAGCAAATCAGCTAATAGGGCATGTGGCCTTAATATAACACAGACCGAGAATATATCTCAGCAGTGACAGACCCTCCACCATAAGTTTGCAGAACAGAATGTCTGTGTTTTCTCTATAGCGTATGGACTCAACACCCTCCAAAACAGACCTCTACCTTATTTTCCCTTTCCCTATTTCCCCTAGTTTTCTCAATTCAATTCAAGGGCCTTTATTGGCATAGGGTTCATATTGCCGAAGCAAGTGAGGTAGATAATATACAAAAGTGAAATAAAAAGTGAAAAAAATACAAATTTACAGTAAACATTACACATACAGAAGTTTCAATAAAGACATTACAAATGTCATATTATATATATATATGGTCCTTCTGTAGCTCAGTTGGTAGAGCATGGCGCTTGTAACGCCAGGGTAGTGGGTTCGATTCCCGGGACCACCCATACGTAGAATGTATGCACACATGACTGTAAGTCGCTTTGGATAAAAGCGTCTGCTAAATGGCATATATTATTATTATATATATATATATATACAGTGTTGTAACAATGTACAAATGGTTAAAGTACACAAGGGAAAATAAATAAGCATAAATATGGGTTGTATTTACAGTGGTGTTTGTTCTTCAATGGTTGCCCTTTTCTTGTGGCAACAGGTCACAAATCATGCTGCTGTGATGTCACACTGTGGAATTTCACCCAGGAGCTATGGGAGTTTATCCAAATTGGGTTTGTTTTCGAATTCTTTGTTGATCTGTGTAATCTGAGGGAAATATGTGTCTCTAATATGGTCATATATTGGGCAGGAGGTTAGGAAGTGCATCTCAGTTTCCACCTCATTTTGTGAGGCAGTGTGCACATAGCCTGTCTTCTCTTGAGAGCCACATCTGCCTACGGCGACCTTTCTCAATAGCAAGGCTATGCTCACCGAGGCTGTACATAGTCAAAGCTTTCCTTAAGTTTGGGTCAGAGTTTTTCTCCCTCTCTCTTTCTGATTTCTGCAGGCGGGGCCATGCGTCACAAACAGCGCTCACTCTCTCATCCTCTCCCTCTCATCCTCTCCCTCTCATCCTCTCCCTCTCATCCTCTCCCTCTCATTGTGTCTGCAGGGGGCATGTGAGTGAGCTTTCACGTGAAGGAGAGAGAGAGAGCATAGCACTGCTGCACACTTACATATACAGAAAGACACACATTGACAAATGGAGAGGAGCACATTGAGCAGACATGCACTGACACCACCACATACTCTCTTTTCTATTACCTCTCCCAAAGCCTCTTTGCGCCTCTGTGGATTTGTGTGTGTTTGCGCCCATCTGCCTGGGCCTGTCAGTGGGAATCAGATGTGATTGTGTGAAGAGGAGGGTGAGCTGGGAATTTGGGGAGGTGCTTTCTCTCCTCTCCAGGGGGCGTGCTCTCTCTTGCCCCACCAGACACACTGTCAGAGGGTTTTGACTAGATGGGATACAGCTTTTGTCAGATTTGTCTTTTCGTTGCAGGTTAGGATAACTTACGCAGCATGTTAGGATAATTCACAAAGCAGGTTAGGATAATTAGGTTAATGTTAGGTATAGGGTTAGCTAAAATGCAAAATAAAATATTATTTTGATGTTAATCTCACAAAAGCTGTATACTTTCTAGCCATGGTCCTCTCAGAGTACAAACTAGTACCCACACTGGGCTGTTCACTCAAATGCCTGGCTTTATTTCAAAGATGTTTTATTTATCCACAAAAGTGAGTGTGAGTTGTGTTTGTGTGTGTACCCATTCTGTGAACCCAGGTGTGTGATGACTGTGCCGTTCCGCTTGAATGAGTAATATGACCACTCACAATTTATTCCCTGAAGGAGAGGAAGAGAAGGGGTGGAGGAAAGAAATAGCCTAAACAGAAAGACGAAGGGAAAACAAAATGCACAAAGAGAGTGTCTGCACATTGAAGAAGAAAACTATAATAGTGGGCACTTTGAATAGTGTTTGACATGACGACAAGTAAAAAAATTTTTTTTTAAGTATTGTTGAAAGGGTAGGAACCAAAATGCTGACAAGTGTTTCCTAAACTTTGGCTTCATTAAATGTTTTCTCTTAGATACTTTCATGTAGCTAACATATTCTTGTTTCACGTATTCCTCTTTGATTTAGAAGATATTTTTGCACAAAAAAACATGCAGATGTACTGTAGGTCCACAACATCACTTGTATTATCAGGCTGTATAGCTAAATACGTTTGCTCTGACTCATACATTCATACATTACATTCATTAGCTAGCTAGTGATTAGCATTAGTGATTAACAGCTAACAAGAGTTAGACCCAATTACTAAGAAAGTAAAAACTGTTTGCAGATGTAAGAAACACAAACGAATAGTGTAATTCTAGAACGCTAGTGGATTTATATTAAGAAACAAAGTGAAAATCGTAGAGGAGAGAGAGAGAGGATGTAAACTAAAAAAATAGACTTTACAAACCAAACATTCAAATAGCGTTATAGAAGGTAAAGTAAAAACCCAAACTGGTCAGTGCATCAATACAGGTATATCGTAAAATGGTATACCGCCCAGCCCCAGGCCAATCAATGTTTCTCAACGGGACATCAGTAGACCCTGAAGGTCTTGACAAGCGTGATCTCTCCAGGGAGTCATTGGCTGTCAATGTGTTGCATATGTGTTGGGTGTGGGTGTTAGTATAATAGTGATGCAGGCAAAATTCGATACAGTTACATATCGCAATATTATTTTAGATGATTTTTATGACTCCAAGTATCGATTTGTAAAAAAAAAATACACTAGGTAGCGTCAGCCGGCTGTAGTTATTACTCACAGCTCCATGGCCGATTGTAAGACTTTTAAACAGGTTAACACTCGAAATGCCTCCGGGCCAGACAGAATACCAGGGAGCGTTCTCAGAACATGCACAGACCAGCTGGCAAGTGTCTTCACGGACATTTTCAACATCTCCTTGTCCCAGTCTGTAATCCCAACATGTTTCAAGCAGACCATCGTTGTCCCTGTTCCTCAGATAACCTGTCCAAACAACTATCATCCTGTAGCACTCACATCTGAAACCATGAAATGCTTTGGCTGGTCATGACACACATCAACACCATCATCCCAGATACACTGGACCCACTCCAATTCGCATACCACCCCATCAGATCCACAGATGAAGAAATAACTTTGCACTCCACAACGCTCTCTCCCACCTGGACAAGATTAATACCTATGTGAGAATGCTTTTCATTGACTACAGCTCAGCATTCAATGCCATAGTCCTCTCCGAGCTCATCACCAAGCTCTGGGCCCTGGGACTGAACACCTCCCTCAGCAACTGGATCCTGGACTTTCTGACGGGCTGCCCCAAGGTGGTGAGGGTAGGTAAACAACCCATCTGACCCTCAACACGGAGGCCCCTCAGGGGTGTGTGCTTAGTCCACTCCTTTACTCTCTGTTCACCCATGACTGTGTGGCCACGCCCAACTCCAAAACCATCATCAAGTTTGCTGACGACACAACAGTGTTAGGCCTGATCACCGACGACGATGATACAGCTTAAAGGGAGGAGGTCAGAGACATGGCAGTGTGGTGCCAGAACAACAACCTCTCCCTCAATGTCAGAAAGACAAAGGAGCTGATCGTGGACTACGGGAAACAGAGGGACGAGGGCACACAGGGCACACACCCCAAACAGAGGGCACACCCCCATACACATCAACAGGGATATAGTTGGGCGGGTCGAGAGATTTAAGTTCCTCTGTGCCCACATCACCAAGGAAAGAACATGGTCCTCTCCAAGGCCGAAAATTGTATTTTTGGTCCACCAGCCACTGTGGCAGGTAGATTCAAAAAATTGACCAGCCACCAAAATATTTTTGGCCATACTTACGTAAAAAAAAACGAACAAAACATACTGATGACCATGCTTTGTAATGTTTCTAAAACAATACATGGTTTAGTAAGAAGTAATGTGGTATATTGTTCAATTTAATACCAAAACTTTTTACCAAAATATCAGATGGGCGGCAGAATGTTCAGCTGGCCCTTTAAGGGCAGGGGTTACTGTGGTAACGGGGCCACTCAAGTTGTGTCACTGTGTCTGTGTGAGATTTGGGATCTAACTAGGGTGTCTCTTTGCTATCAGTTAAAGCAGCAAACTCAAACTAACGTTGAAAAACAACTGAGCTTCTGAACAAAACTATGTAAATAGCCAACAAACACGAGGACAAGACTTTGGAGTAAATTACACCAACTTTTATGTCTGTGCGCAGAGCCTCCAAAAATTAATCTTTCAGCACTTCACTTGGAGCGCACAGCTCTCCTGTCAGGCAACACTTAAATACTTACATTTGGCGAGTGGTGGGTGTTAATTTTATGCCCTGGTCCTCTCACACCAACACAGTCGTGAAGAAGATGCGACAGCACCTCTTCCCCATCACGAGGTTGAAAAGATTTGGCATGGCTCTCAGATCCTCAAAAAGTTATTGAGCTGCACCATTGAGAGCATCTCAACTGGCTGCAACACCGCTTGGTATGGCAACTGCACCGCCCTTGATCACATGGCGCTACAGAGGGTGGAGCGGATGGCCCAGTAAATCACCTGGGCCGAGCTCCCTGCCATCCAGGACCTCTATTTATTCTATTTTTTAATGTATTTTATTTAACCTTTATTTAACTAGGCAACTCAGTTAAGAACAAATTCTTATTGACAATGACGGCCTACCCCGGCCAAACCTTAACCCGATCCGGATGACGTTGGGCCAATTGTGCGCCGCCCTATGAGTCTCCCAATCACGGCCCGGTTATGATACAGCCTGGAAAAGAACCCGGGTCTGTAGTGACGCCTCTAGCACTGAGATGCAGTGGCTTAGACCACTGCGCCACTCTATACCAGGCGGTGTCTGGGGAAGGCCTGGAAAATTGTCAGAGACCCCAGCCACCCAAGCCATAGACCGTTCACTCTGCTACTGCAAGGCAAGCAGTACCGGAGTGCCAAGTCACGGACCAAAAGGCACCTGAACAGCTTCTACCCCCAAACTATAAGACTGCTGAACAGTTAATCACATGGTTCCCCGGACTATTTTATTGAGACTTTTTCACTGACTCTATGTACACTCACTGGACACAACACAACAAAATGTGAAATAAGTCAAGGGGTATGAATACTTTCTGAAGGCACTGTATATACCGTCAACTACCTCCTCCCCCCTGCACATTAACTCGGTACCGGTACTCCTTGTTTATAGCCTTGTTATTGTTATTTATTGTGTTAATATTATTAACATTTTGGGGGGAAATATTCATACTTTTTAACCCCGTTGTTGGGAAAGGGCTCAGTACTAAGCATTTCCCGGTGAACTGTTGTGTTCAGCGCATCTGACAAATAAACATTTGATTTGATTTTGATCCTTTTGCTTGCTCTCCATCTTCTTTTGAAATAGTGAGCCAACATGTTTTCATCTCTTTTATTTTCACGACTGATGAGACACATTTGCTCATGCTCTCTCTTGTCTCTCTTCGGCAGACATCTAGTCGGCAATACGTTTGGAACATCAAATCGAATCGCAGTATCGAATCTCGAAACGTATAGAATCGTGGGAATCGCAATACATAATCATATCGGCACTTAAGTATCATGATAATATGAGGTCCCTGTCAATTCCCAGCTCTATCGTATAAATAGACGACAAATCGATTCCAACAAAGCTGTTTCTGATGCTAACTCTATTAATAGCACTTTGACGTATTTTGGCCTGTTTGGGCTGTTGATATCTGTGTATTGATATGACCTTGCATGTACAGTAAATGAACGACAGAACTTTGATGCATGAGCTCATTTTCATCTCGTTTCAAACTAAGTCCTTCAGTGGAATGAATGGGACTTTGAGCCTTGAAATATTCATGCAGCGGAATCAAAGTTGTGGTATTCTGACTTGTCTCCCAGCTTTTACGCTTCGACTGTGAACTCGGAAGGCCCATCTTACCTGCAGTGTGGGAGCTTGTTTTAATGACATGGAAGCACAAAGGAGCTGTCTTCTTTAATTATGGAAGAGTGTTATTAGCGCTGCCTCACAGCTCGCTCCCCTTTTCGTTCCCTTCTTTCCCCCTTTGATAGCCCTCCTTTCCTCTATTCTTTTCAACACCGACTTCATACGGCCCTTTGATTTTCCTGTCCTGCACGGAGTAATCCCCGAATCTCATGAGTCACCTCCGCTAAGCAGCCGATGAATTTGTCAGGATGGGTGCTAATGGCGCTCAGCACCCGACACTAGCTCCTTGGCCCTGTTCTCTGGTCTTTAACAGTGTGAATGGATGCTGTGTCACACCACAAGTTGTTGCCAGGCACCCGTTGCTCCTCTTACAGAATGCACGGGCCTTCATCTGATGAGCTCTAAATTAGGTAAAGAACCCCTCTCTGCCTTAGCTTGCAAATTTGGGGATCCACTGCCTAAATATCAACCTTGCAAATTTGATTTAAGGTGAAATCCACTCTGCTGATGACATTTGCAGAATTCTTACTACAAATGTAACTGAGGTGTTGGTAACCATGTTGAAAGAGACACGTGGGATGGACAGGGGATGTCAGTAGCGACTCCGCACCATGTTGAAAGAGACACGTGGGATGGACAGGGGACGTAAGTAGCGACTACCGCACCATGTTGAAAGAGAGACGTGGGATGGACAGGGGACGTCAGTGGCGACTACCGCACCATGTTGAAAGAGAGACGTGGGATGGACAGGGGACGTCAGTAGCGACTACCGCACCATGTTGAAAGAGAGACGTGGGATGGACAGGGGACGTCAGTAGCGACTACCGCACCATGTTGAAAGAGAGACGTGGGATGGACAGGGGACGTCAGTAGCGACTACCGCACCATGTTGAAAGAGAGACACGTGGGATGGACAGGGGACGTCAGTAGCGACTACCGCACCATGTTGAAAGAGAGACACGTGGGATGGACAGGGGACGTCAGTAGCGACTACCGCACCATGTTGAAAGAGAGGCACGTGGGATGGACAGGGGACGTCAGTAGCGACTACCGCACCATGTTGAAAGAGAGACGTGGGATGGACAGGGGACGTCAGTAGCGACTACCGCACCATGTTGAAAGAGAGACGTGGGATGGACAGGGGACGTCAGTAGCGACTACCGCACCATGTTGAAAGAGACACGTGGGATGGACAGGGGACGTCAGTAGCGACTACCGCACCATGTTGAAAGAGAGACGTGGGATGGACAGGGGACGTCAGTAGCGACTACCGCACCATGTTGAAAGAGAGACGTGGGATGGACAGGGGACGTCAGTAGCGACTACCGCACCATGTTGAAAGAGAGACGTGGGATGGACAGGGGACGTCAGTAGCGACTACCGCACCATGTTGAAAGAGAGACGTGGGATGGACAGGGGACGTCAGTAGCGACTACCGCACCATGTTGAAAGAGAGACGTGGGATGGACAGGGGACGTCAGTAGCGACTACCGCACCATGTTGAAAGAGAGACGTGGGATGGACAGGGACGTCAGTAGCGACTACCGCACCATGTTGAAAGAGAGGCACGTGGGATGGACAGGGGACGTCAGTAGCGACTACCGCACCATGTTGAAAGAGAGACGTGGGATGGACAGGGGATGGACAGGGGACGTCAGTAGCGACTACCGCACCATGTTGAAAGAGAGACACGTGGGATGGACAGGGGACGTCAGTAGCGACTACCGCACCATGTTGAAAGAGAGACGTGGGATGGACAGGGGACGTCAGTAGCGACTACCGTACCATGTTGAAAGAGAGACGTGGGATGGACAGGGGACGTCAGTAGCGACTACCGCACCATGTTGAAAGAGAGACGTGGGATGGACAGGGGACGTCAGTAGCGACTACCGCACCATGTTGAAAGAGAGGTGCGGGATGGACAGGGGACGTCAGTAGCGACTACCGCACCATGTTGAAAGAGAGACGTGGGATGGACAGGGGACGTCAGTAGCGACTACCGCACCATGTTGAAAGAGAGACGTTGGATGGACAGGGGACGTCAGTAGCGACTACCGCACCATGTTGAAAGAGAGGTGCGGGATGCACTGGGGACGTCAGTAGCGACTACCGCACCATGTTGAAAGAGAGACGTGGGATGGACAGGGGACGTCAGTAGCGACTACCGCACCATGTTGAAAGAGAGACACGTGGGATGGACAGGGGACGTCAGTAGCGACTACCGTACCATGTTGAAAGAGAGACGCGGGATGGACAGGGGACGTCAGTAGCGACTATCGTACCATGTTGAAAGAGAGACGTGGGATGGACAGGGGACGTCAGTAGCGACTATCGTACCATGTTGAAAGAGAGGTGCGGGATGGACAGGGGACGTCAGTAGCGACTATCGTACCATGTTGAAAGAGAGGTGCGGGATGGACAGGGGACGTCAGTAGCGACTACCGCACCATGTTGAAAGAGAGGTGCGGGATGGACAGGGGACGTCAGTAGCGACTACCGCACCATGTTGAAAGAGACACGCGGGATGGACAGGGGACGTGAGTAGCGACTACTGCACCATGTTGAAAGAGACACGCGGGATGGACACGGGACAGGGTAGTGTGTGGGCCTTCGTATGCGTGTTCTACTGTAGCCACAACAGGAATGTTACAGGGGGCTTACCATACAGTACGCCTCACACCAAGCAAGCTGTGATTGGGTGTAGGGGGCACAGTGGTGAATACTAGGGAAGGCACAGAGGTAGTCGTGGAGGCAGTCTGCCTACCCCAATACAAGGGTCCTAACAAGACAGCACAGGGATAGTAGAGCCTACAGCATTGTCCCATGTATGGGACCTGACCTTACCGGTAAGAGCGGCTTAAATGGGACATGATGTTACTAGAAACCAGAGGGTTCCTTTGACATGTGTCCAGTTCAGATGATCTCATTGGTTTATTTATCCAACAGTAATAACTGTGCGTCGAAGTTGAACATCACCGATGATTTGACATGGACCAACAACACCCAGGGTCCATCCAGTCATGAGTGTGAGTTAGTCCCGAACCCTTATAAAGGAAAGCGATTCCATATCATTTTCATTCAAGGGATGTGTTTCTCTCCATCACATTCGCTCTTCTATGAGCTTAAGCATAATGTGTTCAGTGTGCCTGTTATTCCCAGCCCAGATATTTCCCCCCTCCCTCTGTCATGCTCACAATTACTGCATTTAAACACACCGGCCCAATAGCCGCTCCCTCGCTCTTTCCCTCCTTCCCGACCCATCTTCCATGCAAATTAACTCCAGGCCACTGCTGTTCGCTGCTTGACCGGCAATACATTTGAGTTTTGACAAGCCGTCTGAATTGTCTTTCCCTCCTCCCTTTCATCTGCCTCTCTCTGCGAGCTGCACAGTTGTGCAGCTGCTCATCAACTTGGCCTTGTTTTTATCTGTCTGTCTGTCGTTTCTATCTGTCTGTCTCTCGTTTCTCTCTCTGTCTGTCTGTCTGTCTCTCGTTTCTCTTTCTCTGTCTGTCTCTCGTTTCTCTGTCTGTCTGTCTCTCGTTTCTCTCTCTGTCTGTCTGTCTCTCGTTTCTCTCTCTGTCTGTCTCTCTCGTTTCTCTTTCTCTGTCTCTCTCGTTTATCTTTCTCTGTCTGTCTCTCTCGTTTCTCTTTCTCTGTCTGTCTCTCGTTTCTCTACCTGTCTGTCTCTCGTTTCTCTCTCTGTCTGTCTCTCGTTTCTCTCTCTGTCTGTCTCTCGTTTCTCTCTCTGTCTGTCTCTCGTTTCTCTCTCTCTCTCTGTCTCTGTCTCTCTGTCTCTCTTTTCTCTCTCTCTGTCTCTGTCTCTGTCTGTCTGTCTCTCGTTTCTCTCTGTTTGTCTGTCTCTCGTTTCTCTCTGTCTGTCTCTCGTTTCTCTCTCTCTCTGTCTCTGTCTCTGTCTGTCTGTCTCTCGTTTCTCTCTCTCTCTGTCTCTGTCTGTCTGTCTCTCGTTTCTCTCTGTTTGTCTGTCTCTCGTTTCTCTCTCTCTCTGTCTCTGTCTCTGTCTGTCTGTCTCTCGTTTCTCTCTCTCTCTCTGTCTGTCTCTCGTTTCTCTCTCTGTTTGTCTGTCTCTCGTTTCTCTCTGTTTGTCTGTCTCTCGTTTCTCTCTCTGTTTGTCTGTCTTTCGTTTCTCTCTCTCTCTGTCTCTGTCTCTGTCTGTCTCGTTTCTCTCTCTGTTTGTCTGTCTCTCGTTTCTCTCTCTGTTTGTCTGTCTCTCGTTTCTCTCTCTCTCTGTCTCTGTCTTTGGCTGTCTGTCTCTCGTTTCTCTCTCTCTCTCTGTCTGTCTCTCGTTTCTCTCTCTGTTTGTCTGTCTCTCGTTTCTCTCTCTCTGTCTGTCTCTCGTTTCTCTCTGTCTGTCTCTCGTTTCTCTCTCTGTTTGTCTGTCTCTCGTTTCTCTCTCTTTCTCTGTCTGTCTCTCGTTTCTCTCTCCCTCTGTCTCTCTTTCTGTCTGTCTGTCTGTCTCTCGTTTCTCTCTCTCTCTGTCTGTCTCTCGTTTCTCTCTCCCTCTGTCTCTCTCTCTTTCTTTCTGTCTGTCTCTCGTTTCTCTCTCTGTCTGTCTCTCGTTTCTCTCTCTCTCTGTCTGTCTCTGTCTGCCTCTCGTTTCTCTCTCTGTCTGTCTCTCGTTTCTCTCTCCCTCTGAGTGCTGTGTGTTATACAATGTGAATGGAGTCTTTCAGTGGCTCTAAACGGCCGCCCTTGGAATGACACCATGAACGTGCTGTGTTTTTTCTTTCTTTCTCTGTCTAATTTGGACACACAGATGGGCTGTAGGTCACAGATGGGCTGTAGGTCACAGATGGGCTGTAGGTCACAGATGGGCTGTAGGACACAGATGGGCTGTCGGCCACAGATGGGCACGTGTGTGTGCTTTTGTCCTCTAGCCACAATGGCTTGTAGCTGTAGATGATGGAATATAGAGAGTTTTGCACATGTTAGTCATGCAAGCGCAAGAGTGACCATCTGATATGCCGGACATGGTGATCGTAACGCCATGGCTTCATTTTGAAACAGTTCCCTTTAAGGCATGTATTAGATCAGATAACTGCACACATCAATGTGTGTTAATAGCCTGAATCTCTATTGATGCCAGATGTACAGATCCCACGATACTTTCTTTAGATTAGCTTTAAAACCATACTGGTTTTGTTTCTCTTTCATGAGATACACTTGTTTGCATCATATCTTGTTTTGTGTCTTTAATATCTTTATTTTATATTCATTGGACTATACATCTATATTTGTTTCATTAGGCCTATTATTATTTATTTTGTTTTATACTTCGCTGGTTTTGGGGATATATAACAAAGATCAATAGAATACATTACATTTCATAATACTGAAAGATGGCCTGGCTCCCCAGTCCCCTCTCAACCCCCTGAAGCTGCACACAGAAACAAAAAACAGAGACCCCCTATTTTTATTCATTTCCAGAGGCACTTAGTGTCTTACTGACGATGGATGCTTACCCGCCATCGCTGGCCTGCCTACTCTTGCAGGGGAGCCATTCGCCCCCCTGACTGCTGGTATGAAAACAGAGCATTGTCATTGTTTCCTGATAACATATCCCATTCATAACCTAACCTACTCTCTGTTTGACTGGGATTAGACAAAAAGCAACTTTCTTTGCCATTTTGCCTTCTCAATTGTCTCAAGGGAAGTATGAAGTTAGTGAATGGTTAGTGTGTTAGTTTTTACGTGATAATGGAGGTCAGAGTTCAACAACATGGGAACAGGGGGGGCTCCACATAACCAGTCCAGTGACCATGATAACACTCCAAGGCCAATGCCACAGGCTCTATTAGGGATGCACACGTCATGCTCCTTAGCTGATTGGTCCTTACTATCCAGGGTCCTTGGAATGTCCCTACTCCCTACCCAATTGAAGTCGAACTTTAAAATGGTTAGGGTAAGGCTAGGGATTAAGGGTTAGGGTTTAGCCAAGGGACGTCCCAAGGATTCCGGATAGCGCTAACCATAGCTGATTGGCTTCAGAGTCTGAGCTCAGAGAGTAGTCGTCAACTGCCAAAGCTCCCAAGAGCTTCAAAGTGCATATCTAATCAAACAATACAAGCTCCCTTGACCCATGAGCTGTATCAAATACAAGCTCCCTTGACTCATGAGCTGTATCATATACAAGCTCCATTGACCCATGAGCTGGATCAAATACGTGCTTCCTGGACCCATGAGCTGTATCATATACAAGCTCCCTTGACCCATGAGCTGTATCATATACAAGCTCCCTTGACCCATGAGCTGTATCAAATACAAGCTCCCTTGACTCATGAGCTGTATCAAATACAAGCTCCCTGGACCCATGAGCTGTATCATATACAAGCTCCCTTGACCCATGAGCTGTATCATATACAAGCTCCCTTGACCCATGAGCTGGATCAAATACGTGCTTCCTGGACCCGTGAGCTGGATCAAATACGTGCTTCCTGGACCCATGAGCTGGATCAAAACAAGTGCCGCCCATTTAAAAAATGGTATCTCTGCTGATCAGTACTTCACTTACCTTCAGGAAAAAGGTAGTTAAAGTTAACTGCTTGAAATTGATCAACAACCCTTGACGTCTGCTTATGATTCCTGGTTACCGCACTTGCACAAGTAGTCACTAGCAATGTTCCCTCTAAGGTGCGCACAGCTCCCCTCGGACTGCCGTGCAGATTAAGTATCAGCCCGCGCAGAGACGCACAAGATTGAACTTTACTAAACTTTCTAGAGATTTCCCCTTTAGTCAACACTACGTTTTGATCTGCTGTGGGAATTGTGCTTGAATCAATGCAATATTGACCACTTTCAATCTAACATACAGTACATGCAAAACTAACTGTGCAACAGATGTTCTTGTAGGCAGCACGTATTGGAGTAGGATTCTATTGCATTGACATGTATGACTCAGGCCCGTACTCTAGACAGAACGGTGCGTCATAACCAATCAGAGCTGCAGTAGGCCCAAATGCAAATGGCCATTGCCATATATCGATCTGTGCCATTCACTTTGAACTGGATTGCCTGAGCGGTCGTGAGTAGATGATTGTTTTGAGGTCAAAGCGAGAGCTGCATGTAGCCACCTGTGCACATTTGTTCATATTGTTTGCTAGTTAGTGAGTTATTAGCCCAGTTATAGCTCATTTCTAGTAAACAATGGGGGAGTGGTTGCTTCCAACAAGAGCACAGAATGTGTACATTTCTAGCCATCTTTGAAAAGCGAGTCAGGTAAATAGCTTTTTTATCTCTTAAAGGGGCAGTGTTGTATTTTGAGACGGTCTTGAATAAACCAAGTAGCCTATAGGCAGAGGGTAGCCTAATTTGTCTGATTCTCTGTAATAATGGTATAGGAATAATATATATATATATTTTGAACTTTTTTTTTTCATCAAAGAACAACATTTTCAGTCACCTCCTTGTCTGAAGGACAAACAGGTTAATGTCAAGTCCTACATGTTTTTTTCTTTCTTTCAAAAGTCTCATGGAATGTAGGGCTACAGAACATTAAACACATTGGCTGCTACGGTAGGCTGAATGATAGAACAGCTATTTCCATGTTAAAATGTTATGGGATGCATTTTATCCATTGTTTTTATAGTAGGCCACTCTGGCAGGCCTACGTTATGATCAAAAAAGCCACAGGTAGCCTACTTGGCCACTGTTAAAACTGTAACTTAAAGCGGGTACAGCCTCAGTGTTCACAGTAAACATGCACCGGTAGTTGCACAGAATTTCCACCATGTTCAAGTTGCCGCTCAGCAGACCTGAAATTTGCTCAGTGCCAGATTCTTTTTTTTAGGGAACATTGGTCACTAGCCATAATTGTTCCATCGCAGCATATGCAATTTCCAGTCACCCTGCTGCTAGATATCTTAATATGTTTGGCCCTGCACAGCTCCGTCTCAAGCCCTGCATGCAAGGGGCATATCCCTCGAGGCAGGATCTGATCTCCTCAATCCCCACCATCAGTCACTGAACCATGTGACAGGCCAGTGAATTACCTTCACAACATCAAAGCCTTGCCACCAGAGAAGGGGCCTTTTCAGGTGGGTGAGAACTTGGGGCCCACCGAGTCTAGCCCCAAGGTGTTTTCAGTTGAAACAGACACACCTTGTACCTTATGCTCATGCGATCCGATGTTATCCTCTTGGCAGGGGTGTGATGTTTTTCCCCACAACCCAACACCTTCCTTAGTCAGTAGCGAGGGGGAAACGAATCCCCACAAAAAGTATAGCCGTCTTGTAACCAGGAATCTCGTAACCTGCAGAGGCACTCTCTTGGAAATGTTAAAAGGTAAAGACTGTCTGTTAAACTGCAGCTTGGGTTGCACTTGTGATTGATTGCTATGCGTGGAGAGTGAGCTGCTTGGAAAGGTAGCAGAGTTACTGTTGCTATCGTGTTCACGCGAGCAGGGAGGGCCTCTTTCCTCCGATTCGAGATCATGTCGTGCACAGACTATGCATCAAGGCCTACTACTTTCGAAAGGTCTGCTTTGTGTTAGACTTCAATGAAATCGATTGAGAGGGCGGCCACAGATCACTTTGAAAGAAGTAAGCTGTTTTCATAGGGAGTGTTTAACAGCTTCCTACAGTGTAGAGTATGATGAGTCTAAAGGTTGCAGGGCGCGACCTCGTGCCCCTAGGCTTGTCTGAGGTCAGCTAGATTGTCATCGTAAGGATCTGTCAGGGTGAACAGGACACAAACCTTTTTGAAGTCGCCCTGATGACATCACCCTCCACGTTCTTTTTCTCAGAAGCGATTGAGGTTGGATTCCGTTGACGCCGAGGTCGTCGAGTACTTAGCTTTTATCCCGAGGCCTACTGTACTCTCCCACAACTCCTCCCCTGTCCTGGGCTCCACTCTCATGTGTGTTGACGAGTAGCCTTGGGAGGATTCCACATCCACATGTCTTATCGCGGAGAGACCTGAACTCCCTCTTTTATCTTGTCGTCTTGCCCTTTTTTTGAAGTTGTGAATTATTGCAGAGTCGAGAGCCGTTTCAAATTAAAGTACCAGGTTCTATTTCTAGATCACAGATTCGAGCCAGAAAGAAGCTCAGAGTACAATTGACCTTGTTTGATATATGCTGTTGTCAGCGCTGGCCCCATTATAGCTTAGGTCATTGTTAATGGTTGTCCTCCTTTTTTTCAACGGACCCATTTGCAGCCTATAGAACCAGTGTGTCAGACGCATCTGCTGTGTTTAGGAAATTCAATTAGTATGATCAAGAAAATGCATGACACATAGTAGTGGGATAGGAGCCAGGTGTCAGCTTTCCGTGGTGCGCCCCATGTTCCATTGCTCGTCATCTGCCGGGAGAACAACATGAGCTAAAGTAGATTTACATCTCTATGGAAACTAGTATGATTTCTTCTGTTTGTTCTGAAGAAGTGCCGTCAGGTCTACCTCTGAAGCAAACGTCTGGTACACAAACATAACCTCCTTTTTGCCATCCTGTGTAACCTGATTGTTTACCATGGCATCCGTTTATGCTTTGGCACCAGGACGTTGTTATTGTTTACGTTTTCAAATGGTTAGTTGTACACCGAGTCTACCAAACATTAGGAACACCTTGCTAATATTGAGTTGAGAGCAGGTGTTCTCAATGTTTTGTCTCCTCAGTGTATATCTCAGGCCAAGCCTTAATTAGACCGAGGTCTCTACAGATGGACAACCTGGACATGTACATGATATTGCTATATGAGTGCAAAAATTGCATGCGCATACGATCGTTTGCCACATTATCAAAAGAATAACACGCGTCTCCACGTACACAAGCTCTTGCGTTTACCAGCACACAAGTGCACCTACATTCTCAAATAGTGCACACTCACCATACAGACACTACACATACTCTGTATTTCTGTTGTTCTGCGTCAAAACGGAAGGGCCGATCGGCGTGTTTGGCAAGGAAGCTGTACCTCGTGTTCAGTAGTCCGCAGCAGCGAAAGCACACTTGGCAGGCGTCGTGAATCCGCAGCTTGAGAGAGTCACTGTACTCACGAACCCCACGGTGCCCGGCACAGCCAAACACATACGCCCAGCTGCAGATGTCAGATGGCGAGGGAGCAGGTAACTGTTCCAATCCAATACGGAAGCTGCTCATCCCTGACAAGTCAGTCTAAACAGCAGCCGGCAGGGAGATTCCTATCTACGTTGGATAGAGTTATAAGCCTGTAGCTTCAGCTTATCAGCTTAGAACATGGATGCACTGTAACTGTAGCTAGCCTTCGGCAGTAGGATACTTTGATCGCTTTCTTAATAGGCAGAGCTTTCTCGTTGTATCTTTTAATGGCCGAACCCCTCTTAGCAGATCGACTCAGCTCTAGCAGAGGGCATCATAGGACCTCTCTTTTTATTGCGTGAATTGTTCCCTCCCGTCAATCCCAAGGTGCTGCCTTTTTTCTTTAAGTTGGTTGTTTTGTTTCGATAGCTCTCAGCAGGGGAAGAGCCCACAAGCTAATTCACGACTTTCAGTCTGACAAAGGCGGCCTTTCACAGGGCTGACGTGAGAACAGTGGAGTTGGCACTGTCCGCCTCATTCTGAAAGTAAAGCACCCGAGACTTGACTTTGAAGCCTGTGTCTTTTACCAGAAGACAGGCCCTCCTCTCCTTGACTCAATAGGGTGCTCAGCCCTCCAGCTCTTCCTGCTTTTCACTTTGCTCTGTCCCTGTATTCCTCCATCTATCTGCTCTTTTAACACCACTGATGTTGGTGGATAGTCTGATGACTCTTGTCACATACTGTCTGTGAGAAGAGGGGTGGAGGAATTCAACCCAGCCTTCTCTCACCCTGTTCTCATATGCTGCTCGCCTCGTCATGAACACATGGTGGAGTTATTCTCAGTGAGCTGGGTGCAGTCCTTTTTCATGGCATGTCTGACCTCTATTCCTCAACTACACCCACCCCCCCACCACCAACCACACCCACCCACACAGATACACAAACAACCATCCACCCCAAAAGTACCCCCCTCCCTCCAGGTCTTTGTCTACAAGCCCATGAGGCCCTCTGAGCAAACATAGCACCCGACCCCTGACCCTGTCTAATCAGGCACAAATTAGGCATGTCGAGAGGACGCCCCCCTACCTCCAACACTCCACTCCCACCATCCTATTTCCACAGGAGCAGTTCTTGCCATGAGGGAGGGATTCCCCCACCCCCACACAAACAGGCATGCATGCACGCACAGACACACACACTCATACACACACACACACATACACAGGCACACACACACGCCCTCCTCCCGGCGCTTCCCTTTGGATAGGACCGTAATGACATTAACAGCTTCCTCCTCCCGGTGAACCGTGGAACAGTTTCCACTCTGTGCCCATTCCTTCTTCTTCT